>NW_026267219.1:387109-435641 GCF_000697945.3 Frankliniella occidentalis | reverse complement strand
GGGGGACAGGTGGGGAGCGTGCCAACGGGGTGCCAGCGCGGCGCCAACATGCACGCGCGCCACATCACCCACCTTTTTGCGCTCGCTGCAGTAAATCGCGCCGCACTCACGTGGCAGTCTTGCGAGGGAGGGAGGGAGAGAGGGAGGGAGGCAGGGAGGCAGGCAGAAAGGGAGGGCCTGCCTCAGGCAGGCAGGCAGGGAAGGGGGGGGGGGCTGGAAACACGTGCAACTTTATTATTTGTGCGGCTCGTTTGGCCGTTGAAGGGCGTCGCTCAAATAACTTGTTCGGTTTAATCTGTCCCGTAGGAAACGCACCCTGCTCCGGATTAACGCCGTGTCTGCTCCCTCCCACGTCTGAGCCCGAACCAACACCTGTTGTTGAGAACGCGTCCGCGGCTCCAGTCGTTAGTACATGATGGGTTGTCCTATTCTGAATCTGGTTGGTCTCTGACTTGCTCTTGGGTTGGACTGGAAGGTGGAGTGGGCAGGTTGTTTTCTGTTGCATTTGGTTGGGATCGGAAACGCTTCATGCTCGGTGTAATAAATGTCGCATCAAAGGGCAAAAATCCACTGCATGTTTTTTTGTTGTTTGTTTTGTTTTGTTTTTTTTACAACGCACGCAATGCCTTTCGCGGCAAAGTTATCTGGTTGGCTTAAGCAAAATATATTCGCGTGCAATGTGTTCGGACCGTCGATTTGAGTCTGCGGCGTGTTCTGCGACTGACTTTGAATTTTGTCCCTCTCCAGGTGAGCACCCTGCCGCCATGCACCACGGCTCCGGGGGCGCGCTGCTGCCCCGGGTGCTGATCTGCGCGCTCGCGCCCTACCTCACCCTCGTGGCGCTCCGGTAGCAAGTCGTGATCGGCGCGCCCCGCCACGGCACGCGCTGAGAGACTGAGTGCGAGCACGAGGTGCGAGTGACCTGAGAGTGATGGACTTGCCTTGTGCCTGCGGCTGCAGCCGGCACCGCGAGGGAGGTCGGCCGGAGCCTCTCGACTGACTCATCACCGCGCGGACAAGCGCAGCTCACCAGAGGCGGCAACTCAAGAATCACAAACCTGTCGTTTTAAAAACGTCCATAGTTTGTTGGATTTTTTAAAATTATTTTTTTTTACCTGTTATGGATTAGTAATACTAACATTGTTTTTTCCTGCTGTCTGTTCATTAACAATCATATGGCTGTATACGTCACAGCAACGTCAATTTGGTGTTCCACACGAAAATCTCTACAAACTTTTTACTGTAGGGTCCACATGAACAAAATTTTCCAGACATTGTATGTTTGTAGACATATCAAAACACAGAAAGTGGGTCTCTTAAATATTAGCCATCATAACGTTACTGACCATCAAAATTTGCCTCTGTGGAAACCTCAAAAATGTATCATGGTTTTGACTTACCATAAATACCTACTATGTATATTTTATAATTTCCATAATTTTGGGAAAGTGGCCTGTAGAATTAAAGAGTTGGTATAAAATTCTCTGAATGACATGGAAAAAGGAAAAAAAAATATGGGTACAGTTAACTTTTTAGAACAATCTAAAATTAACAACAAAACCATGGGCATAACTTTGAAAAGATAGTCCGTCCGAAGACTGGGGTAGAATGTCTGGTCAGATTCATGTAGTGAGAGATACACTCAATCGTGAAGAAAATGCAAGGAAATGTGTGTGCTTAAAGTTATAGCAGGAATAACCCACAAGACATTCTGTGGACCATATACAATACACCAAGGGCAGCAAGGGATCATGGACTCCCAGGAAAATGTTGTTATGCCATCATTATGATGTCTTTTATGAATGGCAAGGTCACAATTTTTTCACTTATGTGGTCACTGGTCATGTCCCTGTGAGAACACAAAGTCAAAACGGAGTCAAAATGGAGTCAAAATGGGGTCGTCAGAGGTCACTTAGACCTGCATGGGAGGACCATATTCTGACATTAAAGCTCAAAATTATATCACTCTGACGTCATTCTGGCAGAAGCGTTCTCTTCAGGGTGGAAAACGTAAGTGCAACCCATGTGACAAAAACGTTTTCCTGAGGTAGAGGCCCCATCTAAAAAGAAACTTTGTACCAGAGTGTGTAAATAAAATAGAAATCAGCTCTAATAAATGTTTAAATCTGACCTAATGTGACTAAGCCAAATGTAAATAAAATTTGAAAACTATCACAAAGACTCAAATTGTGTTATATTTATTCAATCACATCCAACTCAGTTAAAACTTACTAATTGCAAACATATTTTTATTTTTTATTTATTTTTTTCTGTTAATTCTTGCCCAACAAAGATATTTTGGAGAACCAGCCTAATTCTTTCACCAAACCTTTTATGGCCATAGGCTTTTTTCTGGATCTATTGCTCTCAACTTGCACAACATACTGAGCAAATCAATCTGACCTGACTACATGTCAGTTTTAACTGCAACAAGACTCTTAACGAGCCTACTTGCGATGGGGTTGCTTGCAATTCGTATTAAAGCAGGTAGGGAAAAGAAATAAAGATATGGAAATCATTAATCATGCAAGTAAGCGTACCTGTTTCAAATATAAATGGCAACACTATCAACACGTACGCTCGTTTGAAAGAAAATTGTAAAACAAAGAAATTGGTTTCATCGGAAATTAAATTTTCGCTCATGGTTGGAAAATTGCAGTTAATAGTGAAGAGAGTAAGGTCGTGAAGGTAAAATTTCCCTTTCCATACATCATCTCCTGTTTAGCGATTACTTTAAACTCTCGCGGGAGTAAAAAAAAAATTGCACTAATTTTTCATCACACCTGTATTTACATGTTGCCACCATTGAAAAGATTTGTTTTATTTTCCATTTCGTCAAGAGCAATAAGAAATATTTTTGCAATTGATGAGTGTAATTCAATCTATACTTTCTTGAATTTGAAATTTACTTTTAACTTGGGGAACATTTTGACAGCGGTGCTCTTGTTTCGTCGATATTCTTTTGTTGGCACCATGTTGGCACTGTCACCAGAGTATATTTCCGTACACATCAAATTTGTAAACATTTTGGATTGTTTGACAACATGGTCAGCTGTCAATGAATGACATTCGTTGTGAAGTGTGTTTCGAGTGGAAGAAGTACATTCTACGGTAAGAATGAAGAGTTAAAGCGTATCGGACGTTTCTATTGCGGCAGGTTTTAGGTTAACTTCTCACTTTCTCCTGCTTGGGTTATTCTCTGCTGCAACCTCGGATTTGGACATTTGGTGACGTTTCCTTGGGTAAATGAATGATAAGCCCCCGTGCCCATCACAGTAGCACGACATTCACAGTTCTTATTGTGCCACTCGTCGAACATTGTCGCGGCCATACCTTTCCCTAACACGATAATTGGTGAAGAGAAAGTGCCCGGCCCGCCTGTCAAAGTAGGCTAACCGGATCAGCAAATCTGGTTCCCTGCACCCTCCACAGATGCACAGACACAGAGGTCACTCTCAAGTTGAATCTGCTGAGAAAGTCTAAAACTTAGTTCATTTTGTTCTGAGAATCAAAATTTTTGTCACTATTTGTGTTATTTAAAGTAAGTTTTCCACTGCACAATTACTTTTAACTGCTCTTTCAGGGAAAACTTCCCAGTAAGAAATAATATTAATGGCGGTTGGATGTCGTTTAGATGTGGAAAGACTAAGCAACATCTATTTTTTTAACATAAGCATCTATATTGGCGTCTACGTCGAGGCTTCTCACTGGGCTGTTAGTCTGTTATCTGTTTTGTTTTTAAAGTAAACAGTGTGTATCAGTTTTTGCTTTTTTATCAAAAGTTTTGTCTTTCTTACCTTATCTGGTGTGTTATTTGTTGTGGTTGTTCCCCTTGGTATAGATTGTATACAGCCATTCTATGAAGTACAGCCATGTGTTTAGCATTTCTTACTTGCTCTATTTGATTGACAGCAGCTATAAATGTAATATAAACCTTCACATTTACCTCAATTTGTCTTTCATCTGTCCTATAAATTTTCTAGCTGAAACAACATGGTCCAGACAAGATCTTCAACTCGAGTCTTGAATGATGATATACTTCTTTTGAATGGGGCTTCTATTACAACAATCAAGAAAACAATCCCAGCTGATTTCCTTGAAAAGAGTGAGAAATCATTGCTGATGGAGGAAAAAAAACCTTCAACTGGAAAGGGCCTCACAAAGAGGTCCGTTTCTGCTAACAATCATAATTGTAATGAAATTGTGAATGGGAACTCCAAAGTAAATGAAGCCTTAAGCAAGAATGGTGGAGACAAAGAGAAAGATCAAACTGAAAAAACTCATCCAATGGTAAGTAAACTATAAGCAGTTGTGAGATTTATTTCTTTTTAAAAAATGTGGAGTTCTTATTAAAAATAAATTGTTGTTGTTTTTTAGGTGTATGTTGTGTTTTTCTCCCTTCTCTTGGATCTTTTAGCATTTACAATGATCTTACCTCTTTTCCCCTCATTGCTTGACCACTACCATAAAAATGATGGGCCAGATGGTCTTTACCAAGGGATTCTTAGAATTGTCAAGTACTTCCAAACTTTTGTTGGTGCTCCTGACCAGTTTAACTCTGTCCTCTTTGGTGGTATGTATCTTGTCATAAAATAACTGTAAAAACCAAGTATTATTATTAATGAAGCATTTTTCTGTTAGGTTTTCTTGGATCAATGTTCAGCTATTTGCAGTTTGTTGCCTCCCCTGTTGTCGGAGGTTTGTCTGACGTCTATGGGCGTAGAAGAGTGCTTCTCACGTGTTTGGTAAAGTATCTCTTTTTGATAAGAGTGTATGTCTAGATTTTTAATTCATCCCATTTTTGTAGATTTTTGTTAAGAAATTTTACTATTTGCTTTAGGTTGGTATTGCCTTTTCATATGCATTATGGGCAGTGTCTCATAGCTTCATCCTCTTTGTCATGGCTCGTTTCATTGGAGGACTAAGTAAGGGAAATGTATCTCTCTCAATGTCTATCATGGCAGATGTGTCAAGCAACAAAGCTCGTGGGGTAGGAATGGTATGTATCATACTTTAAACATTTTTCAACTGCAATTGTTCTCTTTTCTATGTGCTAAATTATTTACAAAAAAAAAAATTGTTTCAACTTTTCCTTTTAGGCCCTTGTAGGTATTGCTTTCTCAATTGGGTTCATCGTTGGACCTGTTATTGGAGCTCTATTTGCTAAATGGGCTCAAGCGCAAACAGGAGCTTGGTTTGTGTGGCCTGCTACTTTTGCTCTCTCTTTAGCAATTGCAGATATTCTCTTTGTTACTGCTTGTTTTAAGGAAACTTTGCCAAAGGTGAGGCCAGTATTCCAGTACCAACAATAAGACACATACTGTAAATACGTAATGCATATTTTATTATAATTGGGAATTTTCTTTTAGGAGAAACGTGCTAAATCTGTAGCAAATAGTTTGTCCCAAGCTGCCTCCTATATTTATGTTTTGGATCTGTTTCGGTTTACTGCAGTGAAAGACCTTCCCAGCTCTGGTACGTATTGATCTATCAAAGATAATATGCAGTTATGCTGAAAGAACTTGATTTTAATTTTATTTATCTAATACATATTTCATTCTCTTAATAACAAATTTCAGATCTGAAGGAACTCCAGCGTCTTGGAGTGGTGTATTTCATGTACTTATTCCTCTACTCTGGTTTAGAGTTCACTTTAACTTTCCTCACTCACCACAAATTTTCATACACAAAAATGCAGCAGGGTTGGATGTTTTTTGCCATTGGTTTAACTATGGCTGTTCTTCAAGGATCATTTGTGAGGCGTGTACCACCATCACGAACAAAGTCTACAGCAGTCCTTGTAGGCATCTTTGTATTTATTTCTCACATGTCCTGTTTATGCCTGCATTTAACCATTTTTTTTTGTCCATAGGGTCTGCTTTTGATAATACCTTCTTTCATCTGTGTTGGCTTAGCTTCTACTCCAGTCCTTCTTTATGTTGGATTATTCCTGTTTGCTGTTTGTAAGTTGAAACATTATAAATAGAGAAGTTTCCTGTCCTTAATTGTTTCACTGTTGTTAATTGAATCATTTGTTTTAGCTACAGCAATGGTTGTTCCCTGCATGACCACTCTGGTATCAAGACTTGGTGCAGACCATCAAAAAGGAACAGTTATGGGCATTTTTCGATCACTTGGGGCACTAGCTCGAGCTTCTGGGCCCATTGTGGCTTCTGTCGGTAAGTTTTGATATTTCTAGTCAGAGTATATTGAAACAGACTCAAGAAATCCTTCTTATTGAATACTTTATTAATTTTACAGCATATTGGAGTGTTGGGTCTTCTACAACTTACTTGGTGGGAGGAATTCTTTTGGTTGTGCCATGGATTATGCTTAAGAGAAGCATTCTTGAGTGAAGGAGTTTATTCCAAACCTTTTCAGTTTTCAATATGGTATATACGTACATCAAACAAAATATGTAGTGTTAGATATTGTGGCCACTTGTACTTGTATCCATAAGTGTTATTTTATTCAGCTTTATTGTTACTATTCTGTTCCAATTCCTGCATTTATGTATTATACCCAGCTTCATAAACAGTACATACACTGATGCTATCTTTTCAAATAGGTAGAGAGTTTATATTTGTATTGCCTAGACAAATTTGTAAAAGACTCAATTTGGGGGACTTTACCCTATTTTTATATCATTAGCTTCTGACTGGTACCTGATGGTTACTTTTTTGTGTCTTGAGCCCTTTACTAAGATTTTATGGAAGATTGTTTTGACGAGGACTTTTACGTTCTTTCCTCTTTCTGTTGAATCATATTTGACTCTCATATTTGTAAGCTAGAATTTTTAGTATTCATATGACCTTGCTTGTGGTATGGTTAAAAATCCCTATCAATATCTTTGTACATATGGTATTAGAGTTTTTGATGACCGAGGCAGTATCAAAAACCCTACAAAGGTACATTCCCATTTAAATAATGAGGCACTTTGCTATCCGTCCATTTAAAATGCAAATCGCCCATATTGTTATTTGCTCTTGAGAAATGGGTGGTACCATTGTGATAAGTAGAGGGAAATAGACTGTCCTGTGATTTTTGTATTGTTAGACTTTTATACTAATACTCTGCTTTTGCTGCAAAACCAAATATCATTTTAAAATTTTCCGATACCATTGGTATTTAGCTAAGAATTTTCAAAAAAGTCCATGTGGACTGTCTGTGTCAAAATTTCTTTGCTCTTAGATAGTCTCGGAGCTTCAATTTCCAAAACTCATAAAACATACTATGACCTTCCCTTTTTTTAAATTGGAACTTTTGTATCGTGCCATTATTTCAACATTGATGCAACCCACACAATGAAATTTTCTATCTATCTTAATTTATTGTTTTTTGAAGAATCCTTTTATTTGATTTTGTTCTTACACAGATATAAGTTGTATCCTTTGTTAAATTTCTCGTACCCTTTGCATTCTTACTATGAATTCTTAAATTTAAGACTGTGGGCTTGTATAAATTAAAGAGGATGCAGCATATACTTGTGTGAGTTATATTACATACATTCTATATTTTATATTTATTTATAGTGGCAATTTTACATTTGTGTATGGAGATTTAATGAACATATTGCATTAGTGGCAAACTAACTTGTCTTCAGTAATAAACAAATTATGTATAACACAGTTTTTGACCGTACAATGATTTGTAATGCAATTCCCACCCTGAATTTTTGTCTTGCTTGGAACACTTTGAAGTTCAATTTGGTCTTTATCAGTCATTATTATTGCTCTCCAGCAACAGATTGTCAAGAAAGTTTTGCTGCTCTCATGTAGATATACTTTGTAAACTCCGTAATCGAGTTTTCCAGGTCTCTGGAAGGTGAAGAGCCCTTTGAACTGACAGCTTTCTACTTCGAGTTGCCTCCCAATCTAGGGCTCTAACTTGATCAGCCAACCCATTGTTGGTAGAGACCTTAATGGGAAAGGAAACAAAAACAATTCAAGTGTTGATTTTATATGTTCCTGCAGAATTCCTAAATACGATCTACCTACCGAGGAAGGCATCGAGTGGAATCGTAGTTGCCGCAGACCATCTTCAACTGCTTTGACAGACCTATTTAGAAGATTAGCATCATTTTAACCAGATGACAAAAGGATATTTTCTGCCCCCTAGTGAAAACCCTTAATATTGACCATCCCAACTTACGGATTTCTGGGAGAGTTGAAGACTCCAGGAGTTGATTTGGTTGAAACAAGGTGATGTAATTTACGTAGAACCAGTTGTGAGCATTTCTCTGCCTCCGATTCGGCCTTATTGCGATCTTCCTCTTGGAGCAGCTCTCTTTGGTGCTGGAGAGCAATGGGTTTACTTAGCTGGCTAGTCTGGCCTCTTTTAGCACGCCCCGATCTGTCCCAGCCAGAAGGGCAGCAGCCCAGACTCCCTACCAGCATCTCCTGCATAAGGGTCCGGCCGCGGTGCAAGCAGCGGCCCTGCCAGTCCACGTAGAGGCGGTAGCAGAACACCCTCTTCCTCACCCAGTAGCCACGCCAGGTGGCCTGGATCCTGGTGGCTGCGCGCCGGTAGATCTGGAGGAGGAGGTTCGCGATGTCCCCCTAGAGCAAAAAGAAAGTGACGCCGTACCCGACCAGAATGACACTTTCTTGACTCTCGTGCGAGTGCGAGGATCGCGCCGTGGGGCCCGTGGGGCTTCTCGTGCGGAAAGGGGGGTTGAAGGGGGAGGGGGGGGGAGGCTCCGACCTGCAAGATGGCTTTGACCTCCTTCCTGGCGGCGTGGCCTCTCCACAGGCGCTGGATGACAGTGACCGCGGCGTGGCGTCTCGCCTCCGCGCGCCTGACCGCCATTCCCCGGGCGGCGGCCTGGACTCGCACCGCGGCCGCCCTGCAGAGAGGGGAATGCCATTCGGGCACAAGCGTTTGCGCCCGGAGCTACCTGATATGAGTGAATGCAGTACTGACTCTCGATCCATGAGGAGCAACTAAAAGATTCAGAATCCGCGTGCAATGGTGACGCGCTGCAAATGCTTCTAGTCCTTTTCACCCAGCGCAAGTCCAAGTTTCTCTTTGGAGTGCTGCAGTTGCTATGGTTGGCTTGAAAAAAACGCGCCGCTTCTTTGTTACGAGCGCTACCAACGTGGCGACGTTCGTGTGCGAGGCAAGAGGCGTTGCCAACATCGCCACGTACACACAAAAGTTCCGTTAGGCGCGGCCGAGCGGGCTCAACGACCTCGCAGCGACCGGGTGGAACGGAACGCTTTACACTGAAAGTGGGTTGAGTAGGGAACGTACCCCAGCGCCATCGCGTCGCCAGTCGCGACAGGGAGAGGAGAGACTCGGCGAGGGACGGGGCTAGAGCCGTTTCGTTTTTCTGTCAATTGATTGACCTCGTTTTGTGTGGATATTTCTACCGCTATCTATCCCTTTCCGCTACCCCATCGTAGCGAAAATCGAACAGCTAAGGCAAGTTTTCAAGTTTTGATTGTTTGACCCCCATAGCTTAGTGATGGCCGGGAATAAGGCGGACGAAGTGGAAGAGACGACGGACGAAAAGCAGCAGCAAGCCAAAGGGGATGATTTGTCTGGGGAGCTTCTCATCAAGCACCCGCTGCACAACACCTGGACCCTCTGGTTCTACGAGAACGACCGTAAGAAGTCCTGGGAGGAGAACCAGCGCGAGATCACCAGCTTCGACACGGTGGAGGACTTCTGGAGCCTGTACAACCACATCAAGATGGCCAGCGAGCTGAGCATGGGCTGCGACTACTCTCTGTTCAAAAAGGGCGTCCGGCCTATGTGGGAGGACGACGCTAACAAGCAGGGCGGCCGTTGGCTTCTCAACGTGGAGAAGAAGATGAACGAGCTGGACCGCTTTTGGCTGGAAGTCCTGCTGTGCATGGTGGGAGAGGCGTTTGACGAGTACAGCGACGAGATTTGCGGGGCTGTGGTTAACGTACGCGCACGAGCTGACAAGATCGGTATTTGGACTGCGGATTTCAACCACAGTACTAGCATAATGGAAATTGGGCGCAGGCTCAAAAGCAGGCTTACCCTTCCTCCTAAGATGGTTATGAGTTATCAAAGCCACAAAGACACTGCTTCTAAAGTGGGTGCCAACAGTAAGAGTATGTTTACGTTATGAGCTGGAGTGGAGGCTAGGTGAAATTTAATTAATTACGTTATTGAAGCTTTTTTTTTTCATCTTGAAATTGGTTTGTGATTTGTCCCTTGTCATATTTATTTCTGTAATAGCTGTTGACTTGTTTTAAGAGAGATCCCTGTCCTGTTTGATAATAGGTTTCATCTCCGGAAATTGTAGGGTAACATTTATTTGACAAAGACCGCTCATCTCACATTTGAAAGTTTGACTTTGTTTTAATGTTAACAAAATTATATGTCTATGTTGTCTTAATTTCATTTAGTCCACTATTGGTTCCAAGGACCTCCCTCAAAATGTGAGATTGTTTTGTGTTTTAATGGGAAACTATAGTTTCAATCATAACATGTTATTTTTCCCCTTTTGATTTAAACATTGCAGTATATGAAGTGATTTCATATTTTGTACATGATCTGCATCATGACTTGGTAAAGGTTCTGTTTTGTTTCTTGTTTGCTTTTTTATTGCTGAGGAACATGTGCTTTTCATGGTTAGAAAGCTTCATTTATATTAAAATCTCCAAGATTTGTCCTGAAGCCATTCAGTATTAAGAAACTAAGTGTGTTTATCCGATCAATATGAATGACTTGTTTGGTTTAATTATCTTCCCAAAGCAATGAACCCATAGCACTAATGATTTTGTGTGTGTATCCCTATAGTCTTTATTTAAAAGAAAATTTGTTACTTACGCAGTATTCAATATAAATAATCAAACATACTAAGCCATGACTTACTTTACTCTTATATATTCTAGATGTATCTGTGTGGCTTTCTATTCTCTAGCTCCTTTCTTTTTTTTCCTTTTTTTTTTGCTAAAGAATTGGTGAGAGCACGGTGTTTTAAATGTAAGAAGGATGAAAGCTTGAGGTGAAGCACCCTCTCCTTGGAGTGAATGGCAATTGGCTTCTCACATGTTTATATCAATAGCTTATTATATGTAGTCAGCTCTATTCCATATTTAGATTAGAATGTAACTCATCTATGAAATCCTTCAATGCATAATTTGAAAATGTGTTGTCCTGTAGTTAAATGCCAATCTAATCTCATTTTTCAATTTTTTGTTTGTCGATTCTGACTGTGTGAGTTAATAATTTCAAGGGTTTTGCATGGGTAGAATGTAACCAAGCTTCTGATTTAGGCGCATTTCAATGGGAAGTGTATTTTTGTATATCTATAATAAATATTCTGTAATGAGCATAACTTTTGATTTGTCTATTTTAACTTTTTATTTCCATAATGAGCTCATGTAAGATATTCCCATTCTTTTCAAAGGCGTGAAATTCACAAATCTTTTTATTGCGCTAGTAATTACATTCATTTTACCTATGTCTGCATGGGCTCATTCATCTCAACCATGATTTTATTATGGTCCTTTTCAAACTTGGGTTCATGACATTTTAATCCCAGTAAAGAAAATATCTAATGGACACTAGCTGTAGAAAAGCTAATTTGGTTCAGCTTGTCTATCTGCTCATACCGACAGATCTTACCTTGAGTGGGAACTGGGCTTTTATATAAGATTTAATTCTTAATTCTGTCATGATGAATGAAATCATTTTGACCAATAGCAAAGAAGCAATGGTTTTGATCTATAATGGGCTAAGAGGAACATTTATCTTGGGTAAATTAAGTGGAATGAAGCATATGGGAGGCACTTTGTCTAACAAAGTTCACTTTGTTAACAGAACTGGCTTACAACCATGGGGAGCTCAACACAACTCTACAACCTGGGATGGAATGACTTTGATTCTTCCCTGAGACTTGCTGTTAAGGGACTTCGCTCCAGACGAGACCTTGTGGATGTTACTCTTGCTGCAGGAGGGAAAACATTTCCTGCTCACAAACTCATCCTATCTGCGGCTAGCTCCTTATTTCTAGAGCTGCTGAAGGTACGTACACTACATTATGTAGTTTTATCAAAAAATTCTGTAAGCAAAAATTACCTAGAAATATTTTTAAAAACAAAGTTTCTACGAACATGTTCTTGTTCTAGATTACACCATGCCAGCATCCTGTAATACTTTTAGCTGGTATTGGTGCCCGTGAATTAGAGCAAGTTCTTGACTTTGTCTATACTGGAGAAGTGGCAGTTCGCCCTTCAGAACTCACGGCCCTACTTCAGGCAGCCCATGTTCTCGAGATAAGAGGTCTAGTTCAGGGTTCAATCACTGCAGAGGTAAGATAATTACTTTTCACCTTTTCATTCAATTCTCTAGAGCAACTTTTCTGTTTCTGAATACTCAATCAATTAGTATTGTTTAATTAGATGTTTGGTAATTTTAATTAATCATGTTGCATTATTATCAATTTTGACAAATAAAACTGGGTTTTTAGAAACCAGAGGATCAAGAGAAGGCAGAAGCTGCCTTGGCTGCTTCAACTGAAGAAGGTGAAAAAGTCAGTGCTGCATCTCTAGCTGCAGCAACCAAATCAGGTCTCCTTGATACAGTCAGCATGGGCTCAGAACCACCCAGGAGCAAACAAAAGAAAAAACGGAGATATAGTGATTGCTGTGATGCCCCTCATGATAAATGGGGAAAGTATGATTCTGATGATGATGTAAGTTGTCGATAATGGTTCAATTCAAGCTCTTTGAGGTTGATTGGATTCTGAATTTCACCTATTTGTAACCTTTTCTTATTTTATTCAGACATCTGATTCAGAAGGTCCTCTCAAAGAGGTTCAAACAAATACAATTGCCACCCAAACAATATCAACTGAGTCTTCAGTGAGCCAAACAATACAAGAAGTTGTAAAGTCTAATAATTCAGGTTTAGCAGACTCAGGGCAAAAACCTCAGAAGCAATCAGTCGGCACTCTTACTTCAGTCTCCATGTGCCCAACGCCAGTGCCAATAACTTCTGGGAAGCAGGACCAGAGTATTGGGGTCACTGGTAATCAGCCCCCAGCTTCTCTAGAAGCAGCTAGACATATGCCTTTATGTATGGATGAGTCTACTATGATACCTCCACACCATTTAGAAATGAATGAGGATGAAGAAATCAACAAAGAAGACTCATGTAAGTAAATAAACTCACTTATGTTTTTTCAAATTCAGTTCAACCCAGATGCAATGCGACTCTTCCCTCTGACATTTTACATCTTCATAATCATAATTAAAAGTCATTGCAAAGTAAAATTGTTGTTATTATCTAAATAGCAACATTTTATCTATTCTTGAACTCATATTATTTTGCCTTGTCACACTATAAAAATAATTTCTTTGAGACAAAAAATAGATGCTATTATTTAATGCTGGTAAATATTAACATCCCACAACTGTTTGTTTTTCAGATAAAATTATTTGTCTGCATTGCATGTGTATTTTTCTGTTTTTGTCTAGATGCTTATCTTTATTTTTGCTACTATTATAAATTAATGGATAAATGTAGACCACTCAATTTTCAGACTACAATTCTGAGATAAATTGATGTGCTTTTTCTTCTTTTCTCCCCCTTTTAAACTTGAGTTTGTTAGTCAAAGAGCTGATTGGCCAAGGGAAGGATTTTGTGCCTGGATGAAAATATTGCTTTTACCAGACATCCAGAGTATCATGGCATCTTTGTGTGAGTGGTGTTAACTTTTTTTTAGTGTGTATGTTAAGTCTGTTGTGTCCATTCACAGTGTATTCTCTGCTGGTGAAAGCATCTCAGGGGGGCTCAAACCAGCCAGGTGTGTGCCCCCTGTGTGGCACGGCCGTTCGTCAGGCTCGAAATCTACGTCGTCATCTGTTCACAAGCTGCAAACTCCGCATTCCCCATTTATATCACGTGGGAGAATTTCGGACTCCTTCGGAGCATCACGATCTATGTGATTTGGGGGGTGAAAAACAAACAGAGTGCACACCAAAATTTGCCTTGTCCCAATTGTCAACTGTGGGTGGTGTTCGTCTTGTTAGTGGTCTCAATGACAATAGACTTGAAGATCAGAATAATGTGATTAAACAAGAGTGTGAAGAGGAGGAATCCTCTGAACCTGAAGAATTAATTTGTAGACCCTACATTGGTCCACCCGAAATTATTCATGCGATCAATAGTCCTTCTTCATCTGAAAGTAGAGAATATGATAATTAAGTGTTCAATGTGTTCAATTAAAACTCGCTGTGATAGTATACTAAAATTAAGGAGTAGCCCATGTATGTGGCTCTTTTCTCATTCTATAGTTTGTAAATTCATATTGTATTTTCTTATCACACAGAGCGCATTCATACAGGACTTTATTTTTGTTCCATGGTAATTGTAAAGGGTACCTTCATTGACATAATGTAGGTGACAGGTGTTGAGTTCATCTCCACTTTGAGATTTGATTGAGCTGCTGTGAAACATGTCTTTAGGTAGGCATCAACTCTTACCTGGAGAGTGCTGTAAAACTTTTGAATGATTCTCTTTGAGTGATTGAGTGCCTCTCCCTTGACCTGTGATTGCTTTTTTATTAATATAAGAGGGGAAAACAGTCTATAATGCCTGTGGCACAAATTCTCCTTCCCTGCCTGGCCTTTGTTATTATTTCAATGCTTTTTCTGTAAAGTAGTAGTGGCCAAAGTAAAGTAGAGGAGTTTTTTTTGTATGATCAGAAAGACCTTCTGTGTTAATCATTGTAATTTTGTTCCAGATGCAGATATAGCAGCAGCTGCTGATGCAGCAGCACTTGCTGCCTCAACTTTGGCTGACAAAAAAGGCGTATCTGAGCAACCAGCAGCCTGTCCCCTTTGTAATGCCATTATTCGTCAATCAAGAAACTTACGCCGTCACCTTGAGCTGAAGCATTTTGGGAAGCGCCCAAAAAAGGGAAAAGGTGGAAAACGGAAAACGCGCTCGAGTCAATGCGATACAGATACCGAATCGAACGCTGGCTCAGTAGCAGACACCACAGTGATAGAGCATGTTCAAGTAGAGATGAAGAGCCCCTGCGAAGCGGTCCTATCATCGGTCCCAGCTTCAGCTTCGAGCAGCCCTACACAGACTCCACCTCCCAAACATCATACTTTGACAGAGCTACAACCTGCCCATCAACATCACAATGTGGAAGCTTATCTCCATCAGCAGCAGCTTCAGCAGCTAGACTCATTCCATCATATGGCGCCCCCAACGTCGAACTCCACCTATCAAATACCATATCCCCACCCTCATCCCCATCTGTCCATGCTGCGAGGAGATCCCCATGTGTCGATTCTGCAGGAGTTTCGCAATTCGCAATTCTCGACCTCGTACAGCGGAAGCACAAGGTCATCAAACCATCAATAGCAGAAGGCACGCTCACCACGGCAGGCCGGGACTATGTTGACGCCATCAGGCTTTCGTTGCTAAGTGGGCCTAATTGGGAAAGTACTCCATCCACTGAAGGGGAGGAAGTATCCGAGCCTCAACAACCACCTTAGCAAATTTCAATTGGAAGAAAAAGCTTTCTCCGAGATGAATGTTTTGGAAGCACCATTTCCTAAATTATATAGGATATTGCTGGATTTAGTTGGCCTTTGCTTTTGGGTTGGACATGGTTGTGTATATATTATCATGTAGCCATGACTGATTGTTAAGGGTTTCGTGCAATTTAGAAATTGTGTCACTGGAATTAGCTGATCCTTGACAGATTCTATTGAGTGTATGTAGACTAGGAAACCAAACTTAAGGCATTGTGACTAAGTTCATTAAGCAAAGCACCCTCCTTTAGCTGATTCTGTTGTGCACAACTAGCCTGTATTATTTATGAGCATTAGTGTTTTGTAATATGTACCTATGTTGGAACACCAAGCTGTTAAGTTGTTGTGTGTTCAATTCATCCCAACTGTGATTTTTATTGATATTTTAAAGAGGTTGTATAATTGTAGCTTTATATTTTGTATCTATATGTGTGCAAAGAATGTCTGACAATATATTCTACATCTCATTCTACCATATATGGTAGAGATATATATATATATATATATCGGAGTACATACACTTCCATATGTATTGTTAGCTTTTCTGAAAAGGTGTCCTCCTTAGCCATACAATGAAGGACTTCCCCTATACTGTCATTATTTATTGTAAGGCCTAGAGCTGTTAAATACTTGCTTGATGTATTGCTAATTTTAAAATAGAGGCAGAATGTCCCCATTCCTTGTACTCCTGTGTTGCATTGTAACTTGTTTTAGCAACCTTTCTCTAAAAAATAAAATTATAGATGGTATGTGGTCTAAATTGTGCCAGGGAACTATTTATGTGGAGAGAAACAACTTTTGTACTTATTATTTATTGAAAGTGTTTTTTTTCTTTTCATTACTTTTGTGTGTTCTATTTAGTTCTTGTAGTTTCCCTTCTTTTTTTTTCTTTATAGTGTGGTATGAATTGATTGGAATGGGGATGAAACAGATATCTGGAGATGGTGATTCTCACCCAGCCCTAATGTCACTTTCCTACCTGGGTATTAAATGTAAGCTTTTTTATTTAATTGGTGTAGGGAAACAAATATTTTGTTTCTGCTGTATGATGAACCATTCTTGTACTGTTCTCTCTTGTATATGCTTTCACAAGGACATCTTCCTCTTTTCCAAAGTGTAGTCTTAGTTTCTAAATTTCTATCAAAATTCTTGATATAAAAAAAGGTATCAATGTTGTTTTCTTTTTTAAATAACTTTTAAAACTTGGTTTTTGTTTTTTTTACATCAAACAATTTTACTTCTGGACAGGTTTTTACACTGCCCTAATTTTATTGTTATTTATTTATTAATTAAAGACATATATGATGACATGATAACTTGCTAGCTAACTTATTTCACTTCCTCTGGCATTTCTTACTGCTATGTATAAAGAAAACAGGACATGGAGGGACTGAATTCTTGACTCATACACAGGTATATCCAGAAGTCCTGCAACAAACAAGCAAACAAAAAGGAAATTGAAAAGAAACCATTATTAGTATTTCAGTTTAACTAGGTGCAACTGCACTTCCTGAACCCATACACGACATGGGGTAACTCCTCCTGTATTTGTATTTTTCATTATTCATTGAATACTTTCATGACAACATGAGGGTTTGCACCTTAATGGTAGCACCTTTGTTGGCCTAGAGAAAGTAGGCGTTGAATATTTAAGATCCAGAATTGGGTGGTGAGCCAGGGTGAGCGATGGGTTGCTCCACTCAGGTGAAATAAACAAATTTAAAAATAAATTGCTTGATTTTGTTATAGGTTTGGCTGCACCCTCTCTCGCAAGCTGTAATTTTTGTGTGGTTGGGCGAATACAGATGAGTTACGCCCTTTTTTCTCTTGGATTGGTCCGCCTAAGTGGTAGGCAACCAATAGCTTACCTCACGGTTCGGTGGCTATTATGCCCTGATTATGGCGCCCCTATGAGAATTGTTCAATGAGATCCAAAAGCACGAAGCCGAAATCCAAATCAAATATTAATAGCTCTAGGCTCTACAATAAATTATCAAAATATAAGGGAAGTCCTCCTACATTGAATGGCTGAGGAGCTACCGCCTGAGGGGTAGGCAACCCATCGATCTAAACCCCGCCAAATTCTGGAGCTGGCATTCAACTCCAAGTTTCTCGAGAATCTCAGACTTGCACCGGTAATGTACACTTTGTATATTGTACAATTGAAGAATATTTTCTGGAATGTATAAAATAACAAGGGGAAACTTCTAAGGCACATTACCACATATAATATCAATGCTGTTCGTCAAGGTGGTGTCCAACTGGGCAGTGGGTAGACCAAATTGATTAAGTTTTTCTTCTATTTCATGTGGCCACTCTTGTAATAAGTTATCAATATCTGGCATAGGCCTGTAATACACAACCAAATTGCTTTTTAAAAAATAATGTTTTTCATAGTTCTTTATTGTGCTTACACATTACATCTACTTTTTACCTTGAATAGTGAACTGTTGGTGGTGGCTTTGAGCGATGTAAGTCGCTAATATCCTTAATCCACTTCTCAATAGCTTTTCCATTTTTTTCGGCATCTTCCACTTGTTTCACAACCTGAGGAGATATAGATGAAGGGAATTCCAGAAGGCACTCAAAACCTTTACCAAATCATGTTCAACTTACCACAGCTTTCGCAGATGATTGTTTTGTTAGTGCTCTTAACTGCAAATGTAGCACAGCAGGTTCACTTTGAGCTGCACATGGCTCATCTAAAACTTTTAATCCAACTCCATCAGTTTTTCCATCTGGTCGTTGCACCTTCAGAAAGGCATCAATATCACCCACAGCAGGTATAAAATCTGGCACAAAAGGCCGTAGTTTAAAGTCAAGATCTATTTTCTGGGGTGTGTACCTTTGGAATCGGAAAGAAGAAGAGTTAAACATTTTTAAACGGCATTTTAACTTTACTAATTGATCAACAAAATATACCTGGTAATGTTCTGAAACAGTTCTTTGACCTCTGAGGTAACAGGGAGGTGTGCAAATTCTTGTGGGTCATAGGATCTTCAGAAAGTAAAAAAAATTAAAACATCAATATAAGTCAGGTAATAAGTTTTAAGTTTTAACAGAAACCTAATGTTACCCTTCAAGATGTGCAGCCTTGACATCATCATCATCTTCATCATCATCATCAGTGTTGTCAGACCGATCTGAACTACCTGGTCTGTGGTTGCCGTCTCCAACCATACTATGACGTCTTATTGTAGCTGTGTTATTAATTACTTTTTCATGATTAACACTTTTCTGCAATCACAGTAAATTAGGAATATTGAATGAATATAATGCATATAGTTTAACGCTTCAATAGAAGATCTAAAAATAATAGTAAATACCTCCTGTCTACGAGAACCACTAACTGAAGAAGGAGGAGTAGCCACCTCCTCGGCATCTGAGACATCGATACTTTCATCATACATTGCTACTTGATCGGTACATTAATTAATGTATAACCACAAGATATACAAAATAAACATATATGGTCAATATAGAAAGTGTATCAGCATGGTATCAGATAAATTTAAAAAATATATACAGCAGGTCAATTATAATGAGAAAACACAAGCAAGTGCTTTCGAACAAATTAAAACAATAACACAATTTCAAAGAATCACGATCTAATCATTTTGCATGGTGCGTGTGTATTCAAATTCCGTTGCTAGGAGACGGAAAAGACAAGAAAAACATTGCACTTCGAGGATACCCTGCATAAAGGCTGGCGTCCTGGAGAGCTTCCGAAACTCGCCGCGTAAGCGCTCGCCTCGCTCTGTACTCATCGATCGTTTGGTTGGAAGGTTTCGTTATTTTGACAGACCCAAAAGGGCCCAAACCCCAAACCCCCAAATCTAGGGGCAAACAACCAAAGTTTTGTGGTGTTGTGACGTGTGGTTGTGTATTCGGTAAATTGATTTACCTGCTACTATTTTTCTGTTTTGTTCTTTTTAAGTCGTAGGTAACAAAAGTCACTATTTCACCGGTATTGAAAACTCCGTTGAGTTCTAACCCGGTATCAATAGCTATCAAACCTAATTGTTTTTTGTTTTTTTGTTTTCTCAAAGAAGTAGAATTTGAGTTTAGATGCAATCTAATCTAGTTTGTTCTTTTGCTAACCATTAAATACTATCAATATACTCATTTTTTAATCATTGAAGAATTCTTTAGTGTATATTATCACTATTATTGGCCCTGTTTACTGAAATGGTGGTCAAAATTGAAGCATTAGTGGATAGAAAAAAGCCTTCTCTTAGATGAATTCCCCATTTTATGTTTTGTGTTTTTAAAAACCCTGCTTTAAGTATAAGAATTTAATTAAGTCAACTTTTCTTCTGTTCATAGTATGAGAATGGCTCGTGGAAGAGGTCGAGGAGGTCCTATGCGGGGTGGTATGCGACCAGGCCCAAGACCGCTCCCTCATGGTGTGAAACCAATGTATCTTCCTCGTCATCCCTTTGACTTGGCTCTTTGCGAACCATCTTTTCCTCGAGTTAAGCCTGCACCAGATGAAACAGCTTTTACCAATGTAGGTGGTTGTTCATAAAATTATTCTCTCAGGACCCCGAAATACTCGCCCCCTTATTATATTTCTATTTTTTTAAAGGCACTGATGAAACGGAACCTAGATTTGACCCCTACACAACAGGAGCATACTGCTGTTTTGAACCTTGTGACTAAAGTTCAGGCTGTTCTTGACGGTCTCATCATCACACCCGGCACATTTGATGCTTGTGTAAGTTTTACAAATCCCAATTCATTTCTACATCTATTTACATTTGCATGAGATCTTTCATAGTCATGTTTATTTTCCCTCCCTAATCATGTATTTTTCAGCAAATTGAAGAGGTGCGAGAGGTTGGCTCTTACAAAAAGGGTACTATGATTACTGGTCATAATGTGGCGGATCTTGTCGTGATATTAAAAACTTTTCCTACTCGAGAAGCTGTAGACAAATTTGCACAAAAGGTTCATGAAGATTTACTTACATCTTGCGGCCAAGACAGTGGGACTAAGGCTACCTTGACAACTACAGAGAGAGGATTTGAACTCTCTATGCAAGGAGCCACAGTACGCATTCTAGTGACAACAATTCTTCAAAACCTTCGCAAACTTAGTCCAGAACTTCATTTGGATGCTAAAATTATTCAAAGTCATTTAGCAGCAGTTCGTCACAGGTATTTTAGATACACTTTTTGACAGTTCATTATCCTTGTGTGGTGCTAGTTTTTCTTTCATACTGAACTTGAGTGTTTTTTTTCTTAGCCGTTGGTTTGAAGAAAATGCTCACCATTCAAGTATTAAAGTGTTAATTCGTCTTCTAAGAGACCTGCGAAAAAGATTTGATGGTCTTGAACCACTTTCACCCTGGATGTTGGATCTTTTGGTTTGTTGTTTTCTATGTCTTCTTGTTTATTTACATATCAGATGTGGTTTTAACTCTTTATTTTTAACAGGCCCACAATGCTATTCTAAACAATCCAAGTCGACAAGCCCTTCCTATAAATATTGCCTATCGTCGTTGCCTGCAGCTTTTAGCTGCTGGTTTATTTCTCCCAGGGTCAGCAAGTAAGCCTCTTTAATAACTAATATCTCCTATCAGGCTTTCATTTGTATGTTTTATATTAATTATCTGTTTGCTTTAGGCATAACTGATCCCTGTGAAGCAAACAATATGCGTGTTCATACTGCCATGACTCTGGAACAACACGATCTAGTTTGCTTAACTGCACAAACTTTACTTAGAGTTCTCTCTCATGGGGGATTCCAACGCATCTTGGAGGGAAATACGCGTAAGTCCAGTTTTACCACATTGGTTTACCTGTTGGGAATTTCGGTTAAAAATGTGGACTTGTTTTCGTTTGTAGCTGACATTACTGGAGAAACTTCGGCTTGGAATGATGTCATAGTCTCACCTTTGGAGAAGGCCTATGAAAAGCCACCAGAAAAAAAAGATGATGAAGACATGGAAGATATGAATACAGAGGAGACGATGGACACTTAAACAAGTGTACTTCCTCCAGAAGAGGTGTGAAAATTTGACACCAGAAAGAGACCAAAGAGAGTTCTCTGGTTTCCTGACAAAAGTGTTGATCTTTTTTTCTCTTATTTTATGTTATTGTTTGATTATAATTGCAATTATTATATTAGACATCTTGTTAATTACAAATGCAATTCCTCTTGTCAGTCATATTGCACTGTGTTTTTTTAGATTATTCATGTCTTTATTGTTTTCTCTGTTACTTGGCTCATTTGAGATCTGTTTAAAGTAATATGAGTGCAAAGTTTGTTTTAATTCTCTTTTTCTAACAAGGCAAATGTGCAAGTATTTCTTGTTTCTTGTGAAATGTTTGGGTTTCAGAATAAACGAAATAATGTAATAAAAAGTAAGCATGTATTTCTTTTTCTTCAGTAAGAACACGAAAAAAAACTACTATTCCTTCCCAGTTCTGTACAAGTATCACCTTAATCAAGAAAGCATATGCAGGCACACACACACATCCATACGTCATTTTAATAACATGCACACTAGTGATGTGCAGTTCACTACATGATTACTTTGAAGTATAGGATCTCAACCTTCCAGGATGGTTAGACCACAGTAAAATATCAATACAAATAAAGGAGGAATAAAAGTTAACGGTATACAAATACTGTACTTCATTTTCTTTCAGTTTGATTTTGTTCATTTCACAAAAAAACAATTATCTAATCACAGGGTTTTTGTTTCATTTAAATACAAAGGACCATTTTCATTCAAAACATATTGACACACACACAGATACACAAGTACGACTGAAATTGTTAACTAGCTAGAGATTTATCAACACTTTTCATACAAAAAAAAAAAGTTTAAAAACTTCCATGGAGGAATTCCAATCATATGAACAATCACTTAATAAAAAGACAAGCAGACATTCTGGGCAATATGACAGATGCAGTTTCTTCAACATTGCTTTTGTACCACGTAATACACAAAATTTATGAAACATAGGTTTACTGTACCTCCCTATCAACAATGTTTTGGAAGGTAGAAATGCCACAGCTCGTATAGTCCATTATTAAACACTTGTGTTATGAGGTCATCATATCACTGACAACCGCAGCAACCATATTCGGACCTTTCAAGGACTCATTTATATCCCTCCTGAACATTGAGAGATTTTGAGTGAACCTGTAAAACGCAAAACAGATTGAACACACAAATATACCAGTAAAAACAGAAGTCCTTAAAAGCAGACACATGGTGTCAACAAGCCAACTAAAAGAACCATACCTATCTCTATTCTTAGTGAGAAGATTCCTTTCTATACCATCCATAAGGTTCTCAAACCACTGGGCCATGGAAGCTTGCTTATCTGGAGGCTGACTCCTCACGATGTTTTCACGTAGTTGATTAAAGTACTGAAAAGTAAGACAGTAAAAGTGGTAAGATAAGATAACTGAAGCAATACAAGATCACTGCAAAGGAATGAGATGCTACTTTCTCACCTCTTCATTCAAGAGGATCAATCCAAGCAATGGTCGAGACATTGACCACTGATTACGACAGTCTTCAAACATGATGGTATTTAGAACAGTTGATAATATCTGTTGTAATATCTCTGGATGTAGCTCCAGGACTTGAAGAAACATGTCCGAAGATGGTTGAACACCTCGGCGAGGCTTCTTGCCTAGATTTAAAAAATTGAACATATGGGCTATGTTAAGGCAAGTACTGAAACTATATAATTCAAAAACGATTTTCAAAGAACTCACCTTTTTGTATTAACTGTTTAAAAAGATGTGTTACAATGTTGTCTAGGGTTGCACAGCATCCGGTGCAGACCATTGTGTCTGGAACAAAAGTAGCGCAATGTTAATTCAGTTGATAACAGTTGATTTTGGAGTCACTAGTAGTACAAATACAGATATACACAGAAGATCTGTATCCAAAACAGATACTTTAACACACACTAATAAAACAGATCAATTTGATAGAAATTAATATTTTAGACAGGAAACAAAAAACAGAGTTAAGTAGATGGGGTCTTACTTCCTATGAAAGAAATTATTTAAGGAATTTCGATTTTTTCTAATGGGAAAAATTTCTTTGTCATTAAATGCAAAGCTGAAATTTGTAGTTAAAAAGTTACTTAATTTTGTTCATCTTGATGTACAGAAGACAGGAAAATTATTATACATAGTATTTCAGCACACAAGTCAACAAAATAGACACGCTTCAATCAAATTATGTGCAGATGCTTCCTGGAAATATGAATCAACAGCAGAATTCTCACACATGGTAAAAGTAGAAAGCAACATGCATGCAAAATTTTGAAGACTAACCAATAAAAAGTTCTTTCATCCTGCCATAATACATAGGTGCAACAAGTAACAATTGATGTTGTTACTAAAAATCTATTTATAAAGTTATGAGAAGGAAAAAAATTACTAAGTCTAAGAATATAGCACAGTGCAGCTACACGGAGAAGACCAGAGAGCAAACCACAACTGAAAACTCCCAAATCACATGAAATACCTAGGGATGAACAGCACATAGATCACTACTTCTCTTTATTAAACAGTAAAATTGAATGGGGGAGGGGAGAGGGGGTCATTGGTAGGGTTCTCTCTTTGAATCCAAAACCAAACCAAAACAGTATCAGTAGAAAAAAAACTTAGCTCCATTCAATAAAGATGTTAAAACCTGATAAAGAATGGGCTGGGGAAAACCTGACAGATTGCTTTGCACTCACAAGAATACATAAGAACATAATTATTACATTTCTGTAAACTAAATTATCATACTTTGAAAAGACTTCTGAGATCATCTGGCCCTATGCCACAATATTTTTTTCTGCACTATAAAGCGGGCAGAAAGCAGTCCTTCAGTTTGAGAAAGCACATAAATTTGCCATGGAACTGTCATGCAGGTTATCATGCAAATAACTCACTACATAGAAGCTGACACATGTTACACAAAATTTCATGCCGCTCTCTGGTATGCTATCAGTGTCTTTAGTTAACGTTTATGAGGGTTCATGTCATTCAGTACCTTTACATCTTTGCTGAATATTCCTTTAATTTGAAATTAAAACAAACTTTATCAAAGTGGTACTGAATCCATATTTGACAATCCAGAACCATGTCATATGTGGCTTTGTTCAGTTAAGACCATAAATTCAGTATGATGACTTTTTGAAATCATAAACAAGACAACCATGACAAATTTGGGATGAAGTTCAATTGCTGTATTAACACAATGTTAAAAGCTAGCAATCCAGTTATGTTAGGGAGCAAAGGCCAAACTTTGCATGTCATGCAATCTGGTGCAAATGTTGGATCAATTTACAACACAAAGATGATGAGAGTTCAGAGATGATTTAAGATTCCTTTGAGACAATTTTTTTTTATCAAAACCTTGATGACTAACTTGATCTTGTGTTTAGACTTTGAAAAGAAAACATAATTTCTGATACTGTTTTTCATTTGGGTCGAAGGAGATGAATGAAACAGGGAATTAATCATTTGATTTGGAAGAGTGAGCAATTTCAAGCCTCCTAAGGAACAAAAGTTTAAAATTTGCACTCAAAATAATAGATAGGCATCAGCTGTTTGGATTGTGCTGCTATTTTGTTCTATATTTGATGTTGGGTTTTGGTCTCATTTTGCTTTCTTTCCTCATTAGCTGCACTGTACCTGTGAAATGATTCAGAGTCCCACCTATTGCTGTCAGTCCTTCGGAGATGGATGACATTATGTACAAAAACACGTGTGGTTCCAGTGTGGCTAGGAAGCTCATGTGATCCTGGGCTAGACAGTCCAGAAGAAGATAGTAAGTTTGAGACAACTTGGGATAATCCTGAAGAAAAACAAACATTTAAGTTACATAGCATTCTTTGTTCTAGAACTGGCAGGCAAGTAAAGAATTGTACTTACTAGCAAATCAGTATGTGGAATAGATAATAACAATTTCACAAATGTTTTCAGGGCATCATCTAGGGCCTCATCATTGTAGAGACGAAACACTCCAAAATTCACATAACTGCCACATAAAGCTGCCTTTAGCATGGAAAAGCAGACCGATATACCCTTTAACTTCATTGGATACATTTGCTCCTTGCTCACTTCTACATTCAGTATGTTTTGCCCTAAAATTAGAAGCAAAAAGTTACATCAAGCAATGCATTGATGGGTCAAATGTGAAATTACACAAGATCAGATAAACATTAACTGTATCACTTACCATAACTACAAATTATTTTACTGGCTTCTCTGAACAGTAGAATACCATTTGGTGATGACACATCAAATACAAGTCTTTGTGAACGGTTTTGAACCAGCTCTGTGAAAAGTTTTAAGACAGGTGTAGTCACTTGTGGCTCTCTAAACCACAATTGCATTGCATGCAGAAGAATAGGTGTGTAAGCAGGGTATCTTTTAAAGGGGTCAAGGAAACTTCATTGATACACAGTTGGTGACCACTAGATATAGGCAGAGCAACTCTTATAAAATTTCCAAATTTCATGTGTTAAGCAGCTTAATAGAGAATAATAAAAGGATACATCCAATCGAACAGCATCATGTACGAGGCCTTGGTATTGAAAGCAAAGGCTAATCCACGTAAATCTCGTGCCAAACCAATTAGAGCTTTCTTGGCCTCTTCAGCTGAAAACATTGGTGATTCGGCCAGAGCCAACATCGAACCTATTGACTCAAAAGAAGCTGAAATCACACAATGCATGATAAATCCATCTATATACAAAAATTCAAATAAGACAAATAAAAGGATGCAACAAAAAATACCTGTTAAAGGTAACATAAACTGGTCAAATCTATCTTCGTCTTCCCCTAGATCTACCATTAGTAACCGCCCTAGTGATGTGTAAAACATGGTACGGCAGCGCATCTCACTCACAGCCACGGAGTTTCCAAGAAAAGGAAAGTGTTCACTCTGTTAGAGAAAAAAGAAAGAAACATATGAATTGGGTACACTGTCTACAGCTCAAAAATCATGGCGAGCACAAACTACAAAGATCATAAGATGAAGCCGTGGCAAAAAATGAACTCGTTGTAAATAAATACTTACAGTGTGGTGATTAAGCATGAATTGTACTTCATCAAGTTTAACAAGTTTTCTTACACAGCTGTAACCAACTGATAAGTCATTGAGTAATTGAAGTGTTTTTGAAATAATCTGTTCACTTCGACCCCAGTATTTAAGGTTGGTAATGCTGAAACGGATAAGACAATTTAAGATATAGAAAGAGACAAAAACATACCAAAGCAAGACAAAAAAGTAGAAAAGAAATATGGACTTGACTTACATTTTCCTAATAAAAACACTGAGAACCATAGAATCTTCACTAAGCCCTAAAACTTCAGATAGTCTTCTATAAACTTTGGAATTCTTTTGAACCTACGATGTATAAAATAATATAAAACTCCTGTTACATATAACATTTACAATTTCAAATGTTGGTGACTCACCTGATCGCCTACATATATTTTACGGAACTGCTCAAAGAAACTAAGCATGGCTAGCTCCAGTTTTTCACAACCACCCTGGGGTAGTCGAGAATCTGTTAGATTCATCAGTTGCAATACTCTGAAAACAGTATCAATATTTCACGCTCAAATATTTAACAATAAAATTCACTTGCATAGTCTAATTAGATTTGATTATCAACTCACCGAACAACCAATTCACCATCCATGGCATCATGTTCCTCATTGCTGTTAAATGACACTCTGCCATTGATTGCAGAGCCAATTATGTATACTAACCATGTTAAGCGACCTAATTATTGGGTTAAACAGAAAATACAAGTAATTTTACAACAATAGAAACAAACAAAAAATAAAGTGCAGAATACAATTTTTAGATTTTTTTTTTCATTTTACCTTCTTGGATTGAGATATCTATTTGTACTGATGAGGGAGTGTTTATTAACTCTTGGTAGAGTTGAGCTGCTTGATCAAATAGAGTGACAAGCAAAGCACAAGTTTTCTGGTATTCACATCGACCAATCACAGAAAGCTGCTCTAACTGCTGATGCACCATGCCTAAGTCATCCAGAGGATCTTCTAAGCCCTCTCTAAATTTGATGAAAAAAGGGATTAAAAGTTGTGAAATGCAATTTATTAAAAAGATTTGGGATTTGGGAAGTTAAACATTTCCAAAATGAGAACAGTGCTTCATACCTCACAACAACAGCTACAGACTCCAAGCGTGAGGTAATGTAGGCATTGGTGACCTCGGGGGTATAAGTCTCAAGCAAGTGTGGTTCAGTGGCTTTAACATAAGGCACTGAAGCAACCATTCTTTGCCAAAGGCTGAGAAGATAATGTACACTGTTGGGTGCAAACTGCCACATCTACAAGCAAAACGAGCCTGTTAGATAACTGAAAATTTAGTAAATTAAAAAATATTTCTGGGGAAGGAACTGTACCTGTAGACTCTCAACAGTAAATTTAGCAACCAGCTGAATGGCTTCTGGGTAGTTATCCACCATAACTAATTCACCCAGCTGATAATTAGACTTCAAACGGGCAAGAAGGCGACAAAATTCATGATAGTTGCTAGGATCACTCAGCCCCTAAAAAAATTGAAAAAAACAAACAAGTTAGACAAAGCTATACACTGAGAAACATATTAGCATGATTGTGGAAGAGACCTGAGGGTTCAAAAGTATCTGTTTGACCCCATTGACAAGATGTGTGAGGAACTTTCCACGTTCAGTATTGCTAAATAGTGAACGCCGCACTGATGCAATTTGCACAACACATGAGAGCGCCTGGAATAAAAAAATAAAATCAGACACGCAGCAAGAGTGTGATTAATTTAACTTTTACTCTTGAGCACTTACCAATGGTGAGAGAGTGGATGGTAAGGAATGATACAAATCAAAGAAAAGTTTGAGGGTTGAAAAGTCAAGAAAAGCTGGGCGCCAACTTGTTGGACAGTGGACAGTGCATAGGTCATCAGATGATTCATCCATGGAGGTTCCAATAAAGTCGAATGTCAAACAGTTGTGTGCTAATCTTAAAAGTTGAGTAAGAAGTCCATGCTGTAATGAATCGAAATAAGAATAATCAATTTGAAAACAAAGCAGAACAGAATGATTCAATGGACAGTTTTAACATTCACTGAATTTCTCACCTGCCCTTCATCATTAAAATTAAGGCTTTTGCAATTTTCATTAGCTGTTCCCAAAAGAGTGCAAGACAGTCGGAAGATTTCAAATAGTTGAGTATCACGAAACGAAGATGCTATTTTTCTGTGTTTAGTCAATGAACGATTGGCATCTGCCTCAGATATTTGATTCATTTCACATGTTAACTGTGAAAGTAGCTGAACTCCAATCATGCAGTGCTCAACTGACCCCTGAAAATTCAAATAATGAGTAAAAACAGATGTATATGAAACAGATATATGACAGCATGACGAAAAATATTACTTAAAAAACTAACCTGTAGGAACTTTGTCACATCACTGACAACATTGCGAAACACAAACTCATCTTTGTCATTATCAAACCAACCTAACTTTGATATTCTAGCAAAAAGAGTGACAAGAGCTTGGATAACAAATCCAGGCAGTTTAGGGCGTGTGGCCAAATAATTGAGAATGTAATTCCCTAGAGGATAAGTAAAGGATTAAATTATCATGAATTAAGTAAAACATTGAGGTCTAGTATTTGTAAAGCTTGATACTTACTAATATCAACTCTTTGTTGCAGACTTAAACCTTGAGCTGATCTGGACACAAGTTTGGTAAGTGTAGTAGCAGCTAAGAGCTGAGCATAGGGAGAATCTCCACGGTCCAGTAGGAGCTGGCACTTGGACAGTGTGTCGGGGGCATTTTGAAAACCAACTAAAGCCTTTTCAGCCTCTACACGTTGAGATGAGTCTTGAGATTCATACAACTGTTTGCAGAGCAACTCCAATTGCCGCACCTCCTGAATCAAAAAAGAAAGGGTTGTATTAACAGTTGACTTTTCTCTCGACGTGGGAGTGTAGGAGGAATTGAAACAAATCTATAAAGTAAACTTAACAGACTACATGAATGGATTCATTACTTGATGCATGTCCACCCATTCAAACAAAATCATGTGTAACTGAACGGTGCACAATCAAAACACTCTTTGACCTAATGTGGAGGTTATGCTTACAACAAACTGTATTGCTTCACTGTCTACACAAATTTAAACGGACAAGTGATGACAAACCAAAACTGGGAATGTTTGGGTTATTTCAAAACACTAATATGAGAGGAAAAGAGTTAGTGTTGAAGTATTTATGAGTACCATTTCGCTGCGAACTTTGTTGTTATCTTCATTCGAAGTAAAACTGACATTTCACAACAACAGTATGAGAAACATGTTCAAGGCCTAAAGAAAGAAGATCTTGAGCGACTTAATGACGCGAATCAACAGACAGACTTCACCACAAACTTTCAAAAACAGCAATGCAAATAGTAACAAAATAAAGTGGCCTACAGGAGGCTGAGTCGGGGCGTACGGCGCAACGAACCAGTAGACGGAACAGACAAGTTAATCAAAGGAAGGTTATGGTAATTAAGATTGGAAAACTGACAGAAGAAGAAATTAGATAATTCCTAGCCGGAAATGTGTGACGATCAAACACCTCAACTTGGTGTAAGAATTTAAGTAGATAAATCCTTAAAAATCTAGCGTTTATAAGGCATAAAACAAGAGAAAATGAAGCAGCACAACCGCGCGTTCAGACCGACAAGGACGAGATGGTTGTCGCCGGATTTTACACAGCAAGTGTTCTAATTAAAGTATGACAGCAGGACCCCTTAATCTGGGCCGGTTAATACAAAAATGGAGAGTAATCAATCAATTTCGCATTTTGTTTGGAGCTCACCTGTTCATCCGCCATTTTCGCTTTGCATCTGCATCGGCATCTACGCGAAGCAAGCGCTATCTGCAAACAGCGGGACTAGCTGGAGTCAGCGAGCGAGAGTCTGTTGTCTGTTGGTTGTCTGTTGTCTGCTGATCTGAAAGAATCTTTGGGGCCGTGGTGGACGACGTCAAAGGAATCGAGGTCGTTTACGTGCAGTGCATTGTCAGTGTATGTGTTTTCCGGCCATCTCCGGCAATCATGGCGTCCGATGGAGAAGGACGTAAATTGTCAGACTTGAGGGTTGTTGACTTAAAAAACGAGCTTGAAAAGCGTAATCTGGACACCAAAGGAGTGAAGAACACATTAAGTGATCGCTTGCGCAAGGTAAGGAATTGTATACATCGTACGTTTCATTGACCTGCTGTTTGTTGGATTAGACCGTCGCCATTTGCAGGGAACTATTTTAGTCCCACTTTTTCGTCGTAAATATCTGTTCTCCCATCCCATACAGTTCTTTGACCCCTATATCTCCATTTCTTCTGCAGCTTTTGAAGCTCATGTTACAAATTCATTTTTCTGTTTAACTCAATGGTTAATTGACACTCAGTTGGCTTGACTTCAGCCTCCTTCAGCCCTTCAGCCTGTTTCCCCGTGTTTCCTCTGCCTTCTGTAGAATTTCGAGGTTACCCAGTCGACTTTGATAAATTATTAGTATGCAAATGCCATTCCTTTCTGTGCACATAATTCTTGGTCCAGTTCGGAAATTAGCATCTCTTTTACAGCACTCCAAGCTGCTTGTATTTTCATGTGTGTCTAATCGGTTTTCTTTTCTCTGTACCTTGTAGGTACTTATTGAGGAAGGCCACAATCCTGATGAATATATTTTCGACATAGGATCTCCAGATAAGAAACAAACCAAGCGGTTAAGTGGATCCAGTCAGTATTCTTTTCCAGCTTCAAGGATTTTTCTGTCTTGTGACTTTTTTCAGCATTTACTAAATCTGTTGTGTGTTGTTCAATTCTTAGAAGAAGAAGAATTAGATAATAGTCTTACCGACGAGCCTCAACAAGAGGTTGAAGAAGTGAAGAACGGTGAAACCGAGTCTGTTGTGCCTCCTGAAGATTCCAGTGCTGACACGCCAATGGATCCCAGTAGTACGGATGGAGAGGGAGTCGGTGGATCTGCAAAAATACCTGATGATTCATCAACCAATGACACCTCCAAGCCTAATCCAGCAAATGATGAAGACAAGCTTGAAAAACAAACACCTACAGAGGAGGTTTGTCCTTTTTGGGATAACAATTAATTGATGCTTTAGCTTTTATTGAATTTTTGCTTACACCTTCTTATGTACGTAGGTTCCAGAAGATAAGGAGACCCCCAATACTCAACAGGAGGATGGTGATAAGGCACAACCAGAGTCAAATGGCATAGATAATGAGGATTCAATCAATCTAACAATTGGTGAAGATGAAGAGAAGCTTTTGACAGAAGAGGTATTAAGTGCAAGTTTACTGTTGATCTACATTTCTTTCTTGGACAAATGTGTTGTACTACTCTTATGTTTTGCTCTTTTAAAAGTAATTAACCCCAATATTCTTTTGGATCTTTTACAGGAGGAAAACAGTATTCAAGACAAGGATTCAAAAGGTAAAATTGATGTTGGCTTTAGCACCTTTCAAGGCAAATTTTCTTTGTTTGTTATCAGTTTAGTTTTGTTGCTTGTGAGGATCAGTAGGCAGACCAATGCAATTTAAATGCAAGACAAGATGATTAGCTGCATCAGTTTTCAACATGCTACCAACAAGGACTACAACAAAGGAAGCCAAGGAACTTCAGACGCAGCATCTCGGGACGGTGGTGGACCCACCAAAGTGAGGCGTTGCCGTGGATGGAAGATCTGCCAGCACTACATCGCACATCACCATCTAAACCAAATCCTCATGATTTGTGCCAACCATTAATGGAACAACACACATGAATATTTTTCATGCGGCCATGCAACCCTCAAGAAGACAGTACTGGCTATGGTCTGCCTACTGCAATCCTCACTTTAAACTCTGAATTTTGTCTTCTCTGCAAAGTATTTGTCAGTATTTCTATCTATCTAATTGTTCCTAAAGTTTTATCACCCATCTGTTTTGTCAATTAGTTTGCTTCATCAAACTGACTTTCCATGTAGATCTTTAAAAATGATGTTTCTTAAATTCATTTAACTATGGGAGATGCTTTTGGTGTGGAGATGTCGTCAGACAGAAACCATCTTCTCCTCATGTCTGCGTATTTGCCAGCGTGTGCAGCGGCATCTGGAGGGACTGCAACAAGAAACTTCATCAGATGAGCTGAGCCAAGCTGTGCTAAGCTGGCTGGGTGGGGCTGAACCAACTGTGACCAGGCTAAGTTTGGACTTAGTCCAGACCGAGCCTGGCCGAGTGGGCTAAGGGTGGCCGACTTAAATGTGAAGACCATTCTTCTTGGCGCGGATCGACAAATATTTCACTGGCTTAATAAATAACCCTTACTGATTCCCATGTAGATGAGAGCATCAACAAGAGAGGAGATCTAAAGAAGAAAGACGGTGGCACGGACAGCAAGGACAAGAGCCAAGATCGCAAGGAAGAGAGCAAGAGGTTTGTATTCAGCACCACAACTTGTCACCCACCCACCCCTGCTCGGTCGACGAGCCCGGTCAGCCTGGCCGAGGCGTACCCATGGGCCACTCCCCGGCTGGGCCCCTCCACCTCCGGCGCGGTACTCCGACTGTCCACTCCATCCATGCTGCTGGCTTCGACTTCGGGGAGCGGACGGACCCGTCGTGCGGTTCTGCATGGCGTTGGAGATGGGCGTGGCTGCGCCTGGCGATCCGTGGCTCGAGTTCCTACGTAGCAGCGGCAAGATGTCTTCTAAGTGTTGCCGACAGTGGAATCTTCCTGTGGTATACACTGAATGAAAGAGGAAAAAAAGATTAATCCTCCGGGTTGGGACTGTGTTATATGTTTTCTACTGCACTAATTTTTGGGAAGTTTCTTGCCAATTTTTTTATGGCAAGCGTCATGGTGGGTGGTATCTTTGCAAATAATTCAGGGAGTGGGTGAATGGTTGAGAAGTTCCCCTTTGATATGAACTGTGAGCTGAGCTGTGATTTTCTCAGCTGATTTCCTTGGTAAAACAGGGTTATTTTTTACAACTGGGAAAGTTTAACCAACAGCCCTTGCTCTCTGTTACAGAGTCATTTTACTCGTTAAATGGCTATTCGAAGTACTGATCATACCTCTATGTGTGGCCTATGAAAGAAATCAGGGGTTGTGATTTGGCGAATGTTCCTGTCTTGTCCTCACTATGAAGAATTAGATCACCAGTTCAGCATCCCCAGTCACAACCACAACTCATCTGTTACTCACAGCCATGAGACATCAGCTTACAATTTTTGATTCATACTTGTCTTAAGCTGACACACATAATGTTATGACTTTCTTCCAGAAGATTTCCTGTCTTTTATTTAACATCAGCCTCCTTCTACTTAAACAAAGATAGAAAAAATGTTCATTAGATTCAGTTTTTCTATAGTTATTCAGTAATATAATTTGTTAGGGTAGTGTAGACAAATAAATGCATGTATGTTAAACTTAAATATGAAATTTGACCATTTTTAACAATATGCTTTGCTTTATTTTTACAGCAGTGGCTCTAGTGATCTTAAATCACCAAAAGATGATAAAGGTAATGCTAATGTTGTTTCTTTCAATAAAATTCACTGTATTTGAATTTCTTTTGCGTCTAAACCTCCAATTTGTTACAGATAAGTCGAAGAAATCCAGTAGTGGGGGCAGTAGCAGCAGTAGTAGCGGCAGCAGCCGACATTTGTGGGTTAGTGGCTTATCTTCCTCCACCAGAGCAACAGACCTTAAACAAGTATTCTCCAAGTATGGAAAGGTAATGACTTTAAAACTGTGATGCCTGCTCACCATGTGTGTGTTTTTCCGATATTTGTTTTCAATCTATGTTGTTGTTTAGGTTGTTGGTGCTAAAGTTGTCACTAATGCAAGAACCCCTGGTGCTCGCTGTTATGGCTATGTGACGATGGGATCAAGTGAAGATGCTTCCAAATGTATTCAAAACTTACACCGCACAGAACTTCATGGGCGCTTAGTTTCTGTTGAAAGAGTATGTTATTTAAGTCTGCACTCCAGTACAATCAACCATGTAAATTTGTCTCTCTTTATAACAACACTCTCCTTTCGTTTTTATAGGCTAAAAGCGATTCCACGGGTCCACCCAAACGAAGTGATGGCAAATCTAGCAGCAGTACTGGTAGCAACAGCGCTGATAAGAAATCTGATGACAGGAAGCGTGAACGCACTAGCAGTGCATCCGCTGATGATAAGAAAGATGAATCTAGTGAGTCATTGTTACAACAGATCTGACTGAATTTGTGTTTTGTCCAATACATTTAGTAATTGTTTACTTCTGTGTAGGAAAAGATGTTAAGAAAGATGGAGAGTCAAAAGAAGGAGAGGAGAAAAAGAGTACTGAAGCTGAATCAACAGAGGGTGGTGACAAGTTAAAGGAGGAAAAAGATGTGAAAGATGAAGGTAGTGACAAAAGTCAACCAGCTCGCACCCGTGATGACTCTCGAGACAGGGCACGAAACAGAGAACGAGAGAGGCGTGAAAACGAAAGAAAGGACAGGGACAGAAGGCGGAGCGAAGGAAGCAGTCATTCAAGGACTAGGTCATCTCCTCAACCTGCTCGTAAACCTGATGTCCTAACTTTCACTCACATAAGGGTATGTTAAACTGGGCCTGGTTCATGATTTGATGTGGTTTTAAAAATGCCTGTTATGTAGTTCTAGAATCATGATTGTTAAAAATATCCCTCCACTTTGCAGGAAGAGCGTGAAAGACACCGTTTACGCGAAAAAGAACGAGAGCTTAGGGAAGAAGAAAGACGTCGACGCGATGAAGCTCTACGTCAAAGAGAGATTGAACGTAAACAGCGTGAAGAATCTGTTAGGCTAGAGAGGTATGCTATGATTTCCAATACTTCTAATCCCATGCCCTTTTGGTCCTGACTGATTTTGACTGATACTCTGTACACACCTCATAACAAAAGTGTATGCAGGCTTTAGCCACCTCATCACTACAGTGCATGCGTACTTCTGTCAACAGGGAACGTGAAAAGCTGCGCCGCGAGCGAGAAGCTATTGAAAGGGAGCGGGCTGAACTTTTGAGATTGGAAAGGGATAGACAGCGTTTGGAGCGGGAAAGATTAGAAAGGGAGAAAGAGGAGCTGAAACTGCAACAGCTGAGGTATGTTTAGGAATATTTTGTGCGCATGGCCTTTGTTATGTTACTGCATTATATTTATATCAACTAAATTACACTATTACTTTCCATTGCATAGATTTGAAGAAGCTAGGAGGAACCTTAAACGACCTCCAGACGACCGAGCTAGGGATTACCCCGATGACCGCAAGAGATTGGCCACAGAACGAGATCGCTATGAACCTCCTCCACGTTTTCCTGACTCCAGGTTAGAACAATGCCTTTTATTGCCGTGCCTCCAATCCTTTGAAGTCGTGCTCTAGATAGATGTAGAGAGCTAATCTGTCAGACTCAATTTACGGCTAAATACATATTGGCTTTATGCTAGCTTATAAGTAAGAATGTTGGTTGTTTGTTAAGTTTGGTATACAAATTTCTTAGACAGGCTCCAAAAGTTGCTGCACTGGAAGGTTTTTTTAGTTTCTATTACATTGCACTTAAATGTTTTAATATCTTACTTTTGTTGATCATCATTCATGCATCTCAGTTTTGTGTGTACCCTGTTACATCAATTATGTGGATTGTGCTTCTTCCCCTCCCCACTCTCCCAGTGTAGTATTGACAATAATTTTCTTTTTCTGTGACTGACTTGAGTAGGTGATCGAAATGAAATTGTACCAGTATCTGAGTTTGTCAATGTGTGATGAATTTCTTCTTGCTTGTGTGTCGTAGAGTTCAGTATGAAAGCAAAGTAAGGGAGGCCGACAAGTCTAGGAAGATCCCTGAGTCGACCAATAAGCATGATTCAAGGTATTATCAGCTAGAGAATTTTATTTGCTATAAAGTTGTATCTATTTTTCAAAAAAATGTCTTGCTACATGGATCTGTTGACCAGCGTCATTTCCTCTCATGATTATTAACTCACTAAAAGTGAGAAGACCCACAATAGACATTAAAAAATACAAAAATAAAATGTGCATAGTTCAAAACTCTTTCAAACTGAACATCAATTATAGCTTAATGTCATTGTTTCGTGGATTGTATTTGTCCAGTTTTTGCTTTGCGCTAAATATTGTTATTGATGGTTTGCTTTGGCCTTCATCCTATCCATCACTGCTAGTCTAAAGCTGTTTTGGGTCTCGATTGCTTTTTACCAAAAGCATGTTAACAGTTCTTTGAAGAATTCTAAACCAGTTTTCCCTTCAAATTTTGTTTAAATTGAATACTTGATAACTTATTATTCCATACAATATCTCTGTCTTACCACTCTTGTAATGTACGACAGGTCCTCAGATTTCAAGAAAGACTTCACTCGTACCACGACAACCGCCAGCATTCCACGTCGCACCCACGAGGATTCTCGCACTTTGTCGCGTCCTGGACGAGATGCTCCACCTCCAAGGACTCACAGTGACCTCCAGTCTACCCGTCGTCCATCACCCACAAGAGCCAAGGACAAGTGAGACAAAAATTATGATTTTAAGTCAACTTTTCAGTTAACACGTCTCATGCTGGGTAGGTGCCGAGTGCCGTCGGAGCGAATGTATGAGTACACTAGTTCGCGTGCAGATGGCGGATGGGTTTGCCTATCGTGTCTAACCACGACGCCTTTCGGCTTCGAGCGTATAGACAACCCACCGGCGCGGCTGCCTCCGAGCTATTGGCTATTACTCCCAATCGCTCTGACGGAGTTTGCCACCCACCCTACCCCACCCTGTGTGCTGATGGGAATTGTATGTTACTTTTATTTTACATTTTGCGTTACATGCGTAGCTAATATGCGGGTTCATAACACTTTGCAGCCGCTATGATAGAAACACGAGCAGCTCATTCCGTCGGGATGACAGACGACCAGAACCAGATAGTCGATCGAAGATGGATGCCCGTGACCCGAGGGACCGTTACAGTGATAGATCAAAGAGCGATTCCATTAGGGGTAAATTTCTACATCAAATGCACAAATAGTCCTAAAAATATGCAGAAAATAATGATAATTTTCCTTTCAGATGGTGGCCGGTACAGTGATAGAGGAGATACCTGGCACTCCAGTAGTAGCAGTGGACCTACAGCCTCAAAACCTTTTAACAATATGAGTGTTGGCTTAGGCGTTAGAGATATTAGTAGTAGTGTTTGGGAGAGGAAAGAAACAAACAGCTGGAGTCGACCTATGGAGTCTGGATCTTCTGACCGGTGCGTATATCATGAGTGGTTTATATGGACACTTTTCTTTTAATTGTTTTTCTTACAACTGGCAAAATTTTTATTTTTTTAGGTGGGTTGGCAGTAGCAGTGCACTTGGGGTTGGGAGTCGTCCTCTGACCAGTGGCCCTCTTTATAGCAGTACTCAAAGTGTTACTCCTGGGGCACTTTCTGCACTGCAGATGGGCATCAGCAACAGTAGTAGCTATAGTAGTGATCGTTTTGACGCTTACAAGGCTCCATTAAACTCCTTACGTAAATACTAATCAATTTCATGTCAACTATCTATCTGTTATCAGGCTCTTTCATTTTTGCCTAATGTATTAATTGTGTGCTGTGCATCATTTTTGTGTCATGTTGAAATCTATTTTCTTTCTACCACATTTTGAAGTACACTTTTAATGTTTCTGTTCATTATACACTAGAAATGTTTGTTTGAGCATCTTAAATGTTGACAGATCGTGAAGTCCTTTGTATTAGGTAATTCTTAAATGACGAGCTTCAAAACTGCAAGTTACTCTTGTTTCTGCCCAATGTATCCTCATTGTGAAATCATGTTAAGTTGCAATAGCTTCATGTTTTAAGTGAATGCCATACTAGTTGAATTTGATTCATGAGACGTGTAAAGAGGTAGCAGTGTAATTGATTGCCTTTGGCATAAGTACAAGAGACTGCTTCAATGTAATTCCTTGGCCTTTTAGTTCTTGGAACATATGGTATTGGTGAAATGTGTGTTAGTCATTTTGAAGGGGTATTTCATTGAACTAGCTTAGTTATCTGGTTATTTTTGTGGACTAAGTTTGGTTTATGAGTTAACACTTTTACATGTCTGAGGTTTTCCTGCATTTGTTATGGTACTTCCCACTTCTTTCAAACACTAGCATTTTCTGACTTCTGTGATTTGTGTCTTTGAGTGTAATATGGTTTGTTTTATTTTGCCCTATTTAATTTGTGGCCTGGTTGCCCTATATGTTTTTCATTTTGGCAGTTAGTTATTCATCAATCTGAAGTACAATATTCTATCAGTGACAGGACTGGTTTGACTGATGTGAATTTATCAGTGTATGTAAGAATTTTCATCCTCAACTTTACCTCCCTAAAATATCTTTGTTTTTAGTATTAACAGTTTTTATTTGAATGGAGCATGAAAGAAATTCATTCCATTATTTCTGTATTTCTTTTGAAAATAAAAATTTCCGAAAGAAACAGTATTTATGTTCACAATTTTTTTAATGTCTTAAAACCCTATACTCATTTTTATCCCCAGACACTTGAATACAGATATCGTTCGCCTGTTGATGTAGACCGTTTAATAAAACCATTTGTACGCACGATGCCTACGAAATTTCGCACTCTCGTGGTAGTGTGCACATCCTTTTCCGTTGTGTGTTCCTTGAAATCTCTCATCCTCATGCCTTGTTGATATGAATGATGCATGATGCGGATGGATTCGTGGCCGGGGTCGCTGCTTGAGAGCAGATGCTGGTGTAAGGTTATGACACCGATGAAAGTTGTTTCATCATTTACATAATTACTTCAATTTGTTCTAGACGACCGGATATAATAGATAAACGTGCGTTACAATGGCTACGGAAATAGTAGAGAAGATCCTCGCTCTCATTGGGGATAAGGGTGAGATCGATACATTGGATGTAGCAGGAGTGTTACAGGAAGACCACCAGAAGGTAATTGGAGCTGTCAAGAGTATTCTTGCCTCTGGTGATGTGATTATCGCTGAAGCACAAAGCTCAAAGAAATTAGAATTGACTGATGAAGGTAAAAGTGTTGTAGCAAATGGGAGTCATGAAGCCCTAGTGTATCAGGCAGTACCATCTGAGGGTATTGCTCAAGCTGAAATCATGAAGTCAGTTCCGAATGCCAAGATTGGCTTTAGCAAAGCAATGTCTGCAGGCTGGATTGCAGTTGACAAAAGCAAAGGCACTCCTATGGTCATACGTAAGGTGTCCGAAATTAAGGATTTAGTTCGGGACAATCTCCGTCTGATTGATGAAGGCCAAGTGGGAAATGTTGCGGATCCAGTGAAGCAAGATTTCAAGAAAAGGAAACTCATTCAAGAAATTGTTATTAAAAGCTTTCTTCTCAAAAAAGGCAGTGAGTTCTCTTTGTCTTTGCAAAAATTGGAAACTGATCTCACTCCTGAGATGATAGCAACAGGATCGTGGAAAGAAAAGAAATTCAAACCTTACAATTTAGATGCTCTTGGTACCCCCCTGGAATGTGGTCACTTACATCCTCTACTGAAAGTTCGAAAGGAGTTTCGTAACATATTTCTTGAAATGGGCTTTACCGAAATGCCTACCAACAATTTTATTGAAAGCTCCTTCTGGAATTTTGATGCTTTGTTCCAACCGCAGCAACATCCTGCAAGAGATGCTCATGATACATTTTTCCTGTCCGATCCCCAGAAGAGTAATAATTTCCCTAGTGATTACCTTGAAAGGGTAAAGAAAGTTCATAGCTCTGGCGGCTTTGGTTCTCAAGGATACGGCTATGATTGGAAGATTGAGGAAGCTCAGAAGAACTTGTTGCGGACCCACACAACAGCTGTCAGTGCAAGAATGCTGTACAGATTGGCCCAAGAAGGTTTCCGCCCTGTCAAATACTTCAGTATTGACAGAGTATTCCGGAATGAGACTCTGGACGCTACTCATCTTGCAGAGTTCCATCAAGTTGAGGGTGTTGTTGCAGACTACAATCTTACTTTAGGAGACCTTATTGGTATATTATATGAATTCTTCAAGAAATTAGGCATAACTCAGCTTGAATTTAAGCCTGCTTACAACCCATACACAGAACCAAGTATGGAAATTTTCTGTTACCACAACGGTCTAGGAAAGTGGATTGAAGTTGGAAATTCTGGAGTGTTCCGGCCAGAGATGTTGTTACCTATGGGACTTCCAGAGAATGTTAATGTTATAGCATGGGGCCTCTCCTTAGAACGACCAACAATGATTAAATACGGCCTTAATAACATCAGAGATCTTGTTGGACCCAAGGTTGATTTGCAAATGGTGAAAGACAATGCCATTTGCAGGCTGGAAAAATGATCAAATTATTTTACAAAGTCTTAACTGTGTCAGCTTGTTTGTTTCTCATTATTTATTGTAACTGTCAAAATGTTAATTTTTCCTGCACAGAATCTTAATGAAAAATTTCACTCAATTTTTTTCTTTTCTGTATTTTAGGGTTTTATAATGTTATGTTTTGTATTATTGTTTTGAACTGACTCAAGGTTCTATCATTAAATGTTGTTGGTATGACATTTGTATCCATGTAATGCTATGTAAAGACATAACAACATGACAATGTTGTGCTCTTGAGTTTGCCATGTCAAATAAATGAAATGTGATGAAAGAAAAAGTGTTTTAATTCATTACCCAGCAAGTACGCGTGTACACGTGTACCCAGCAGTTTTGAGAAAATGACACCAGTAATGTCATTGTCAAAATTTGCCCAGTCTGGCAAGAGTGATGGCATATGTTACAGAAAAAATGCCTGTCCGAAGTACAATTGGGAAAAAGGGAGAAACTACATTCTTGAGAAAAGGCGGCCCTTTCTCAAGCTACATTCCGGAACTGATTTGAAATGTTTCGAACATCGGGCGCCAATAGTGTACCAACAGCAACACAAAAGAACAATCTGAAGTTAACGATTGTACATAAAAATTTTACTTGCTGAAACTGTACCCTCATTCGAAAAAGATTCAAACTCAGAAGATTGTTGTTTTGTTTTGTGACTTGTCAAATTAATACTCCTTAATTTGTTTTCGATTTGTTTTGTTGGCAAACCTCATCAATCGATCCTAAAAAAAAAAACAATAACGAAAAACACCGGGGTGCGCCATTAACCGGGAGAGAAGCGTCAGTGTATTTATTTATTGTCCAAAATGAACATCTTGAGCCCCAAAAAAGATGGGAGCCCCAACGCCAAATTCTTCGAGTCACCTGAGACTATTTCTCTTTTGGATGGAGTCAAAACTTGGCTCCAGAAGAATGCGAAGAAGGTTAGTATGAATGCTCTCTTGTGAAGCCGCCCGGGTTGCGTCCAACCTATACCCCGCGTTGGTACTATTTATTTGTTTATTTACTATACGTAGCTTCTGCTTTAAATTTTATTAGCCATTTTAGATCCGAATGGCCAGTTCACAATTTCCTACGGGCAGTTTAGCCTACCTTTACTTTTCTATACTCTAACCTTACTGGAGATTTTCAAAAGGGAGAGGGGAAAGGGGGGGGGGGGGCACAGCCTATGCTGCTGGCTATTGTTATTGGTATTTCTTTGCCTCCCTGTCATACCTTTGTTTCTTATAATTATTCTCAATGTCGCATTTTTGAGTTAAGATGGGTTTTCCAACCATTATAGCAAAGTTTTGTGTTTTACTATTTTCCAGTACATTCAAACAGATCCTCCGACCAACAAGGGACTTTCGTCTCTTCTAATATCACTTGTACAGTTTCAAGAAGACAATTTTGGTAAAAACACTCAGAAACCACAGCACACTCGCCTTCCTGTAAGCTGGAGATCTTCATTTTATCATTAGAAATATGTTAGATTGAAACTGAATTAACGTTTTCACTAATCCAATTAATATTTTCTAGATGAAGCTTTTTCTCGATATGAAACCTGGTGGTGCACTTTGTCATATTCTTTCAACGATGTATAAGTTTAAAAGTGAACAAGGATGGCGTCGCTTTGACTTGCAGTCTCCATCACGTTTAGAGCGGAATATTGAGATGATGGGACAAGTAGAGAAAGCATTAAATGCATCTAAAGTGTTTTCTCCTCCTAATGTCTTTGTGAGACCAGATGTTGACAAGCAGACAGCTCAGAAAGTTAAAGAAGTTGTTAAAAAACATCAGGGAAATATCACAGGTAAAAAGCAAAATCACAACCATTGTAGATAAAATAAGTGCTGCATTTATTTCTTAAATTAATGTTTTAATTCTCTTCTACTAAACTTGCCATTTTTTTTTTTAAATCAGAAAATGAGTCGGAAGCCTCACACATTGTCTACCCTATTTGTGATCCTTTGGATGAAGAGTATGCTCGCCCAGTTCTTCGCCGGGACCGAATGGTTATGATGCATTGGTACTATTTCCCGGACAGCTATGATTCGTGGAATAGTGTTGAGCTACCCGTGGATCCTCCTGATTCACCAGCCCCACACACTGAAGCGTGGAGGGTGAGTGTTTGGTCGGCCTTAATTGAAAGCTTGCACATTTATCACTAATTATAATCCATGTCTTTCTAGGTTGGTGCTAACTGGGCCATTGAAATGGAGCAGTACAATGAATGGATGAATGAAGAAGACTATGAAGTTGATGAGGCTGGCAAAAAGAAAGTTCATAAGGTACTACCAAGATTTTGTGCACATCACTTAAGTCTATTTCTATGTTTTTGTATTCGTTCAAAGTAATCAAGAAAATAATCTTTTGTAATTTTACAGTTACGCATCTCTGTTGATGATGTAATGAGTTTATCTGATCCGTCAAACAAGAAAGGCAAGCCGAAGCGTAAACGTTCACCTAGCCCTCCACCGAAAGGCAAGAGGAAAAGGTATCTGTCCTGAAATGTGAAATGTTCCAGAACTTACAGACATGAACACTGCACAACTTGGGCTAAACATCACCTGTGTGTTGTCTCATTGCTTAATTTTTTTATTTTATTTTAGTGGTCGCAGCCCTGCTGTTGTTGTTGGCAAAAAACACAAAGGGGATAATGATGATGATGATCTGACCAAGGATATGGATGATCCTCCTGCTGAGCCAAATGTGTCTGAAGTTAATGTTAGCAAGCCAGGTATGAATCAATACATTGGGTCTCAGGGGTCTCAGATAAATGTACATTCACAGAAATTTTTTGTCTTATTAGTAACTTCAGTTTGACTAACATGATGTGAAAACTCCTTTTGCTCCCCAGCGCTTTCTTCCAAGAAAGATAGTGACCTTCAGCCTGTTAAGGGTGGAACAGTTCATGATTTAGATGATGATGGTGACAAGAACGAGGACAGCCAAATGGGAAAAGCTTCAGACACCCAAGTATGTCCACGTCAGTTATTTTAGCACACTTTATACTTTATGTCACTTACAACTTTCTTGAGTGATCTGATTTCTTAACTTTCCAATTTTATTGTTCTTCTAGGAAGGAACTTTGAAAGATGACCAAGAGGACAATGTGACTGAGCAAACTCACCACATAATAATTCCAAGCTATTCAGCATGGTTCGATTACAATGCTATTCATACTGTTGAGAAGAGAGCTCTTCCAGAATTTTTCAATGGCAAGAACAAAAGCAAGACACCTGAAATCTATCTGGCTTACCGCAACTTCATGATTGATACATACAGACTAAACCCCACTGAGTATATAACTAGCACAGCTTGCAGGCGGAACCTGGCTGGTGATGTGTGCGCCATCATGCGCGTTCATGCTTTCTTAGAGCAGTGGGGTCTTATCAACTACCAGGTGGATGTTGACAGCCGACCCACTCCCATGGGTCCTCCGCCCACCTCCCACTTCCATGTTTTGGCAGATACACCGAGTGGATTGCAGCCTGTTAACCCACCTAAAACTCCACAACCATCTGCTGCTAAAACTCTTCTGGATATGGACAAAAAAGAAATTCCTAAGAAATCTGATGCAGATCCAGGAAGCATTTTCGGTCTAAAACTTGACCAGTAAGTAGACCTGTTCCTGTCTTTTTTTGTTTTTCATTGCCTCTTTCTTTTTTAATACTTAAATCCTCTTCCCTTTCCCTCAATTTATCAGGTATGCTCGGAAACCAGCAGCACTGCGCAACAAGACTGCTGCTAGTATGACCCGTGACTGGACTTATCAGGAAACTCTTCTGCTGCTTGAAGGTCTTGAACTCTACAAGGATGACTGGAACAAAGTTTGTGAACATGTTGGCAGCAGGACACAAGATGAGTGCATCTTGCACTTCTTGCGTTTACCTATTGAAGACCCTTACCTCGAGGACCATGAAGCTGGTAAGTCAATTAGCTGTAGGAAAATAAACTGAAACACTGTCCTGTTTCCTTAATTAGTTACTATTTTGTTTATGTTCTTCTCAAATAGGAGGTGCTCTTGGTCCCTTGGCGTACCAACCCATTCCGTTCAGTAAGGCTGGAAATCCTATCATGTCCACTGTTGCTTTCTTGGCATCAGTAGTTGATCCACGAGTTGCTGCATCTGCTGCAAAGGCTGCCATGGAGGAGTTTGCCAACATCAAGGTAACATTATTTTACTATAACATTAATTCTATCTAACAACAAGATACAATAGTCAAATATTCTCTGTTTTGTCCTGCATCAAATGATGTCATTGATGTTGGCTTGGAATATTTGTAGAACAAACTTAGGGGAAAATGAGTGTTTGGGTAGAGTCTTACTCAGCATTAAAGGCCCTCTTGTACATTAAAATTGGTTTTAAGTTACGGTAAATAAGTATTCAAGTATTCTCCAAATCCTCTGCATCTTTTCTTTGGTATTGAAGTGTAGGCAGAGAATGCTTGTAGAAAAATGTCCATGAGTGGAAATTGAGTGTTTGGGTAAAGTCTTATCCTGCACTAAAGGCCCTCTCATACAATATGCAATCTCTCTGTGGCGAAGAAGTTGTAACATTCCTCTATTGTTATTTCTAGGATGAAGTGCCCGCTAATGTTATAGAGCAACACTTGAAGAGTGTTGAGGCAGCTGTTGCAGAGGGAAAGACTGATCCTGTTGCTGGCCTTCTTATGGTACATTTTAAAATTATGTCTTATTGATATTAGTTTTCTTTTTCCTGTCCTGTCTAAGTATAAATTGTTCCTTTTTTGTGTTGCAGACTGGTATTGCTGGTACAGAACCTGAGAAAGATGAAGAAGAGAAAGAGAAGAAAGATGGGGAAAAATCAAAGGATGATAAGGACAAGAAAGATGGTGAAGATGGAGATAAGGAAGGTAAGGAAAAAGATGAGAAAGATAGCAAAGAGGAGGACGAAAAGAGTGAGAAAGATGGAAAGGAAGATGCAAAGGACAAAGAATCTGAGTCTGAGGTTGATAAAGCAGTCAAGAGTGCTAAAGAGGATAAGGAAAAGGATGTTAAGGATACCAAGAAGGAAGAGAAGGATACAGATAAGGATGTAGAAATGAAAGAGGTAGAGAAAAAAGATTCAGAAAAAGATGCTGAAAAAGAGAAGGATGAGCCCATGGATATTGATAAGAAGGAAGGAGATGAGGATGAAGAAAAGAAGGAAAAGGATGAGGAAAAAACTAAAGATGTTCCAGCTAAGCCTAAGATTGTTAAAGATGCTCAATTACAGTCAGCTGCAGCTGCTGCTCTTGCTGCTGCAGCAGTGAAAGCCAAGCATCTGGCAGCTGTTGAGGAACGTAAGATCAAATCCCTTGTTGCTTTACTTGTGGAAACACAAATGAAGAAGCTTGAAATTAAACTAAGACACTTTGAAGAGTTAGAGAGCACTATGGAAAGAGAAAGAGAGGGCCTAGAGTACCAGCGTCAACAGCTAATTACAGAGAGACAACAGTTCCACCTTGAACAGTTGAAGGCAGCTGAATTCAGGGCAAGACAGCAGGCTCAGCAGAGACTGCAAATGGAACATGATCAAGGAGGTATACCGCCGGCTTCACCTTTGACTCAGCAACAGCAGCAAATGCAGCAAACCGCTCCTCACCCACCTGCACCACATTTGCAACCACCCCACCCACAGCAGCAACCTTCACCGCAAGCAACGTCAGCTTAAGTGTGGTTATGATTATGTAAATTGTCTTGTGTATGATGTGGTTGAATGAGTGGTTAAATGTATGTTTTGCTAAGATTTATAATTAGGTCCTCTCAAATTGTGTACCTGTTGTATTTGTCTCTCAATATTTGTAGCAAGTTAGAAAAGTAGTAATTACATTTAATTTAGTTGTATGAAGATTACCTAGGTATTTTTAACATAGTATTCATGTGTGCACATTCTTTTTATTTTTGACCCGTCCTGTTACAGGCCATGTAACTGTTCAGTCTTGCTTCCCATCTTTTTCTCGAGGTCTTGATTTCACTCTTTTTTTAGTTCCTCTGCTAAACTGTGTAGTATATGGTTGACCTTAATTGTATAATGTAGCTTCATAATGCTATAGTTTTAGAATCAATTTCTTCATCAACTAAATATTATATAAGATTGTCACTTTGTGATATTGTAAATTAAAACATTTTATGTCTCTACAGCTGAGTTTTTTCCTATAGTAACCTTCTACCTAACTCACTTACTACCATGGCCAAGGTGAAAAGATATATTTTATAAAAGGTTTAATACAACTTTATTGTGAAGATACATGGTAAATAGCGAAAGAGGACACAACATATTTTAGTTAGCTGCAGTTCCTACGAGTTCATACGACTCCTATAGACCGACCAAGTCCTGGTATGCCGATTGAGGTACCTGTATAACCAACCAATTCTTTTGTTCATGTCTCTCCATGTACTAGGATATTTCCAAGGTATTTCTCCATGCTTCTGCATTTTCTGTTTCCTCATCAGGCATTGAAATTCATTTCCCTTGAATCCTCGTAGATAAGCAGGTACGTCATAGAGGACTTTAGTTGGATGGATGCGACCAGTGAAAATATCTATGTAGTCATTTTGACCAAATAACGCTTTCTTTGGAGTCCAATTATCGGCGGGGATGAATTGACGCCCAGGGATGTGTTTCTCATGTTTAACATGAGGTAATAGACCCTTGGATATAGCCTGCTCTGTGTAGCCATATCTTCTCTTCAATGGACCTGCTTCAATTTTGTCCTTGTGAAATCGGAAACGAACTTGAAAAACAGGAGGGGTCCAAAGTTTCCGAAGGCCATTGGAAACAGCTGACACACATGTGCTCATTATCCTGCAACATAACACACCACCAAATAATTAATCAAGGAGAAAAAATAGAAACAAATAGGAGATTTATAGAAAATCAACCAATGATGAGGGTAAGATCATTTCTACAAAATACATCCAGAAAAGTGCTCCGGGTTCCAGAATTTATTCAAAACAAAAACTTTGTGGTTAACTCGCCTAAAATAATTAAAATAGTAATTGTAATGATATAGTAACCAAAGTACTAGTGATATAATAACCAAAGTACTAGTAGGTATATGTCAAGGTTTCGGTTCAAATCATAATTTTTTTTAAAAACATACCTGATATATTCTAAAAAGTGCAACTAAATTTCACGCGACAGTTCAAATTTTTCATTAATTGTTGATCTCAACGTTTGAAAAATTGATTATTACACTTCGAACGGCTAACCTCCTCAAAACACGGCCGTTTTCGTCGGCGTCTGCTAGAAAGGTTGGGGAGGTGGAGAGAGAGGGGGACGAAGGCACTACACTACACCAGGAGACAAACTACACAAACGATATTAAGCAAAGAGATCTCCATCTATACATTTAAATCAGGGCTTTGTTGGAGTAAAGAGTAATATTTTTGTCTTTCTTAAAACTATTGCCATAATTTTTTGCTATTATTTTCTTGTTTGCCTCAAGACCTATGATCTTTTTAGTTTTTGAACATTGGCCAGCTTGAGCTTGGCACGATTGTGTGTGAACCTCTATTATTGTTCGCCTCGCCCCACAGACAAGACACCCATCGCTTCATCGTCGTAACTTACTTTTAACTGTAATTTTGAGCGAGGAAATGTCATTTAGG
>NW_026267219.1:381299-387059 GCF_000697945.3 Frankliniella occidentalis | reverse complement strand
ATGGCCAAGGTGAAAAGATATATTTTATAAAAGGTTTAATACAACTTTATTGTGAAGATACATGGTAAATAGCGAAAGAGGACACAACATATTTTAGTTAGCTGCAGTTCCTACGAGTTCATACGACTCCTATAGACCGACCAAGTCCTGGTATGCCGATTGAGGTACCTGTATAACCAACCAATTCTTTTGTTCATGTCTCTCCATGTACTAGGATATTTCCAAGGTATTTCTCCATGCTTCTGCATTTTCTGTTTCCTCATCAGGCATTGAAATTCATTTCCCTTGAATCCTCGTAGATAAGCAGGTACGTCATAGAGGACTTTAGTTGGATGGATGCGACCAGTGAAAATATCTATGTAGTCATTTTGACCAAATAACGCTTTCTTTGGAGTCCAATTATCGGCGGGGATGAATTGACGCCCAGGGATGTGTTTCTCATGTTTAACATGAGGTAATAGACCCTTGGATATAGCCTGCTCTGTGTAGCCATATCTTCTCTTCAATGGACCTGCTTCAATTTTGTCCTTGTGAAATCGGAAACGAACTTGAAAAACAGGAGGGGTCCAAAGTTTCCGAAGGCCATTGGAAACAGCTGACACACATGTGCTCATTATCCTGCAACATAACACACCACCAAATAATTAATCAAGGAGAAAAAATAGAAACAAATAGGAGATTTATAGAAAATCAACCAATGATGAGGGTAAGATCATTTCTACAAAATACATCCAGAAAAGTGCTCCGGGTTCCAGAATTTATTCAAAACAAAAACTTTGTGGTTAACTCGCCTAAAATAATTAAAATAGTAATTGTAATGATATAGTAACCAAAGTACTAGTGATATAATAACCAAAGTACTAGTAGGTATATGTCAAGGTTTCGGTTCAAATCATAATTTTTTTTAAAAACATACCTGATATATTCTAAAAAGTGCAACTAAATTTCACGCGACAGTTCAAATTTTTCATTAATTGTTGATCTCAACGTTTGAAAAATTGATTATTACACTTCGAACGGCTAACCTCCTCAAAACACGGCCGTTTTCGTCGGCGTCTGCTAGAAAGGTTGGGGAGGTGGAGAGAGAGGGGGACGAAGGCACTACACTACACCAGGAGACAAACTACACAAACGATATTAAGCAAAGAGATCTCCATCTATACATTTAAATCAGGGCTTTGTTGGAGTAAAGAGTAATATTTTTGTCTTTCTTAAAACTATTGCCATAATTTTTTGCTATTATTTTCTTGTTTGCCTCAAGACCTATGATCTTTTTAGTTTTTGAACATTGGCCAGCTTGAGCTTGGCACGATTGTGTGTGAACCTCTATTATTGTTCGCCTCGCCCCACAGACAAGACACCCATCGCTTCATCGTCGTAACTTACTTTTAACTGTAATTTTGAGCGAGGAAATGTCATTTAGGATAGACGACGAAGTCCTTAAGTGTGTTCATATGAATGCCGACGTTTACAAAGTGTGCCTTCAACATGCTTTGTCGACCGAAAAAGAGGAAGTTATGGGACTCCTGATAGGCGAGGTTAGTATGTGTTTGGTGACTTTATTTCTCTACATTACTGGCATATTTTTTGAGAAAGCTTGAGAAGCTTCTTTAACCTACGTACGCCAAGAAGATTTTGGAAAGGTTACACAACAACCCTCAGGAAGACTTCAGCCGTACCTTTGCTGGGGTCTCAATAATTCTACTGTGACAGTGCCCTTTGTACTATCTTAGTTGTCACTAATTCTATTTTCTTCTGTTTGCTAGATTGACGAAAACAAAGAAGCTCGTGTGTCAGCACTTGTGATGCTTCGAAGATCAGATAAACGGAAAGATCGTGTTGAAATTTCACCAGAACAGTTGAGTGGAGCAGCAGAATTAGCAGAAAAACTTGCAGAGGAACTCAAGCGCCCCATGCGAGTGATTGGCTGGTATCATTCCCACCCTCATATAACTGTGTGGCCATCTCATGTTGGTGAGCAGATTATTTCAAGTTTCAGATATCTTATGGCTTAATTAAAACTGATTTATTATTAAATTTGAAAACTTCATCCATTTCTCAAACAGATATACGAACACAGCTCAGCTACCAAATGCTTGATCAGGGTTTTGTGGGGATTATCTTCTCAGTATTTTCAGAGGACAAGTCATCTAAGGTACAACATTTACTTAAATTTTTCTTACATTGATAGTTGTATGGTTTTTGTTTTGTTTTTCCTGTAAATTACTAACTTTCTATATTTTAAATAAATGTAGGAGCAGGAAATTCAGGTTACATGCTTTCAATCTGTTGGATGTGATGCTATGCCCGAAAAAAGAGATATTGACCTATTTATTGTGCCTACTCAAACTGTATCTGAGCCTTGTTTGAAGGTAAATACCCATTTCCTTTGCCATTATCCAAGAATATGCACTCATATTTAAAAACTTGTTTCTTTCCTTATATTAGGCAATGGTCAGACTTCCAGAGATCCTTGTTGAAGAAGAGAGGGAGACACATGACAAGGCTTGCCAATTAGCTGTCAACAATATTTTATCTGCTGTTTACAATGATGCAGGTTTGTTTCTATCAATTTCCAGCTATCATTTATCTTTTGTTAGAAAATATGCTCACCATTATTTTTTACAGAACTCACCAAAGCAATGTGTCACATTGCTGAATTAGTTTCCTTACCTCTCTTCACAACAGTAGACAAGCTTTACCGTGACAGTGAGAGTAAGGTCAATAAATTAAAGCTTGAAAAGGATCATTTAACTAAACAATTAAAACGTCTTCAAGAAATATCTCACAAATAAATGTGAAATTACCCATGCCATTTTTTTCAATTCTTGGCAGATCTCAATATTGCCTGTGTAAATGTTTACTATATTCATATGTAAAATATAGTTAATTGTTGTTTTTGTGGGTTGTTTTGTGTAAGTTTAAGTGCAAAATGCTTCTAAGCAGCTCTTACCTCTATTTTCTACAATACTTTTTGAACTGTAGGTCATAATATATGTATACCAGATTGACATAAAAGTTACACTACACCCAAAGCAATTTACGACCACCTGTCTATGACACTGAAAGTTCAAAAGTGGCACATTTCAACAATTTTTTTCTTTTAGAATTGACATGGTCAATTTGGTGAAATATGTTGTAACCTTTTGATACACATCTGTGATGATTTTATTCTTTATTAAATCCAATACGTTATAAATTCATGTAAACCTTATTGCATGATTATCACCATCATCTTTTTTTTCTTTTTAAGTAGTTATGAACATGGTTCTATCAAATTAAGGCGATATGCTGACAGCATCAGTTAAAAAAGATCTATAAGTACACACTAAATCCTTATGCATTGTGTTGTGCATAAACATGCAGAATTTTACACAGCCATAATATTGTGCCCAATTTTATTCATAACTATGAACAGTTTGTAAATAATTATGCACACAATTTGTGCATATGGCTGTATAAAATTCTGCATCTTTATGCATAAAATGCATAAACGTTTAGTGTGTACGGACCTGCGATTGGTCATTTGTGCACACAGATGCCAATCGCGTATTTCTGTAAATCTTCTTTCGTTGATGCTGATGCTGTCGTGCTGATCGTCAGCATATCGCCTTAATCTTGACTGACGGAACCCACGCGGCTAGAAATCTTTGGCGCCACCACCTGGTCCTTCCCCACCCCCGCTGGCCCGGCCCGGCGGCGCGTCACGCCCGCACCGCGACCGCGGCGGCGTAGAGTAGAGGCGCCCCCCAGTCGCTCTCCGCAGGGCGCCGCGCAAGGGTCGGGTCGGACCGAGGAGGGGGCCGTGCAGCGCGTGCTGCTGGTGGTCGCGGCCGCGGCCGCGTGCTCTGCCTCGTTGAGCGGCGTGCGCGCGCGTCAGCGCGTCACCGGCATGTGGGTCGTGCGCGCGCAGTCTGTGCCTCCCGTGCGTCGCGCTTCACTGGGATTACTCCTCGCGGCCAGCTCTTTGCGATCAGAAGTGAGTGCCGTGTGTGTGAGCCGCCATACTACTGCAGTGAAAAATAGTCTCGTGAGGTTTTACGGGAAAGATTTCCAAGATGTGTGTAGTGAAATTTTCATTTGAAATTTTTAATTTACAAACACTTTGTATCGACTTGGAATTGATCGACAAGCAGGAATGAGCATGTCGTGAATTTACAACATATTTTGTAAAAAAAAAAAACAACACAACAAATGTTGTAAATTTATGAGGACACTTTTCAGAGTACGCCAAGGAGCCTCCTACAATAATCAGCGAGCACACATAAACGCATACGAAAAGTCTTTGCTGAGTGAGAAACAGGGATCGTCTAGAATGTACGTTGGCGATTCTCCGATACATTCGGCCAGGTACGGGAGCCCGGCGCCTGTGAGACTCGGGGTAGGCCGACCCGCAATACACGCATGCACAGCAGTCAAGATGTTGCATACCTACGAGGCGGTATGTGAGAGCTCAGAGAGGATGAACTTGGTGAGGTTCGTAACGGCGAAGGACGGACGTACTTTCCAGATGAAGTCATAGTCATCATAGCTAAAGTGTTGCCTAGTATTCACTTGGGCAACCATGTACTAGTTAGCCCAACCAAAAGTTGGCAGTGGAAGTGTCGGTTAATTAGCTGTGCGGGAACTAATTGTGTAGCTTCTTTTGGCCTCGCTGGGCTAGCTTGAAAAGTCCACGTAAAGGGTGCACAGTATTTCCTATTACGAGGGGTTGTATTGCGGATGCACCTTCAAACATATAGTTTTAAGCCGCGTAAACGGGTAAGATCATCATGACACATACTTCACTTTAGATACCTCAGTTCTCAAAAGACCTCAATTCATGTGTCGTGTGGTCTTCACGCAACAGGGTTTTCAGTGACCGACAAGTGATCGCTCGACCCACGTCCTCAGGTCAACTTTATTTTCATTTTCGATGCTGAAACGATGCGTAGGACACCACCCCTACCACGTTTTTGCTCCTCTATCCCATTCGACATTCCGTGCTCATGGTCCTTAGCTCCAAAGTTAAATTTGCTGTGAAATAAATTACACACGGTAAAAACAACTTCTACTTTTTTGAAGGGAAAAGGGAAAACTTTGAGGGCCTTCCATATTTCAGGAAAACTCCTGAGATTTCACCTCAGATTGTAAGAAACTCCCTGAAACAATAAGGAAAAACCCCACATTTTTTGGGGGACGAGACCTCCTCGAAATCTTAGGAGCCTCAAACCAAGGCAGTTCCTCAAAGTTTTCCCTTTTCCCTCAAAAAATGAGACATTGTTTTTACCGTGGCAAGGTCACGGATTTTCGATTCGTTTTATTCCTGGCGTGACTTTTTGCTTCGTATCTCTTTTTACTATTTTATTTGGTTGTTCAAAGAATAAGGGTCATGAGTAAGGACGAAAGGCGTAGGGGTGGAGGAGGAGGAGCAGGTTTGGGGGGTAAAGGGGGCCGGGGGGGGGGGGGTGATTTACGCATCTTATGAATTTTTATAGCTCTTCTTTTCCTTTGTGGTCCCTCCACAACTATCCCGAGATGGCCCGTGGCCGCCCCCACGCGTGCGCCTCGGCGGCGTGCGCCGGGCACCGAGTGCAAACAAACACGGTCGGCATACAAACTTATTATTTGGCTACACTGCGGGCACTTGCAAGTGCATGGTGCAGCGCAATGTCGGGTGCGGCGCGTGCTCCGGGGATATTGTCTCCCCTCGCTCCCCTCCCACTCCTCTGTATACCGTGTCCACCTCCTTTTTTTATTTTTTTATTTTTTATTCTTAAC
>NW_026267219.1:378288-379214 GCF_000697945.3 Frankliniella occidentalis | reverse complement strand
GGTGAGGGGGGTAGGGGGTGAGAAAAACAAATGGGGAAACCCATACACGACGAGTTTGTTTGCTTGATGACGCTGTACTTTTTATAAGGTCGTTCTGCGGTGTCTGCCCTTTTTTTTTGCTGAAAGTTTACAGCTATTTTGCACGCACGGAGTCCCTTTTTCAAACTGGGGTTTATCTTCATAGCATTTTAATTTCACAACTCGCTTGATGCTTGACCATGAGGCCTGTTTAAATTGTACGAGGAAGAATCTCACAGCCGCAATAATTTGTTAAGAATTACGTCAAGTGTAGACCTCTTCTCATTGTACTATAACTGAGGTTATGTGGAAAAGATAACAGTAGGTATACTGATCATAATAAAAGCAAAGACTGTCAAAGACAAACCCCCTTGGAGACATTGTGCATTGACTGTGGCGATAAAATTGTTGCTCACTTTAAGTACAGTGAGCCATGAAACATCTACACTGTGAAAAATACTCTCGTCTCGCAAATTCACAACATTTGTTGCAATGTTTTTTTCTACAGGTTTTACTTTTTTTTTCTTTTTTTTTTGTAAAGTTCCGACAGCCTATTCTTGCTTGTCGATCAATTTCAATTCGATATGAAGGGCTTGAAAATTCACAATTTCAAATTGTAATTTTACGACTATTTTCACTGTGTATCAGCAGTAGTCACGCCAAGGTATTTTTGACAGCTGTCGCTCTTCTCTGCGCTCAGGTGGCGCGTCCTGAGGGCCGTGAGCGCGGTGGCGCGCCCCGGCTGCAGCCCCGGCTCAGGCTCAGGCCTCGGCCGCAGCTGCCGCAGCGTGGAGGTCCGTAGGGTCCGCAGGGGGCTCCACCGTGCCCTCCGCGGGGACGCAGACGCCCGGCCGGCGGCCCTGGCGGCCACAGAGAGGCGGCCCCGGCGGCGTTGCGGCCACCGCCCC
>NW_026267219.1:376338-377928 GCF_000697945.3 Frankliniella occidentalis | reverse complement strand
CCCCGCGCCGCCCCTGCTGACCCTCGGCGTGAGGCCCGGCCCCGGACCGGCGCTGCCGGGGCTGACGGGGTCCCTGGGGGGCCCCGGCGATGACCTCGAGGACTACTACTCGACGTCCACTTCCTCCTCGGCGTCGCCCTCGTACGCGCCCTCGTCTTCGGGGCGGCCCCGGGGACGGCCCCGGCACGACTCCTGCTCCTGCTGGGCACCCGAAGGATCAGGTGCGTGTGTGTGTGCGTGTGTGAGAGTGTGTATGTGGGTGTGTAGGTGTGTGCGTGTGTGTGTGCGTCTGTGTGCGCGCGAGGAAGAGGATGCTCGTGGCGCCCATCCCCTTGCTCTCCCGCCCTTGTTCGCGTATTCCTCTCCGATTCCCCGGGACGTTAATGGGCCATCTGCGGTGAAGATAAGGACGGCAGCTTAGGAGGGAGGAGCGGAGGCCGTGCTGTTCTGCCTTGGTAGCTCCGGCGAGCCCCAGTCTTGGGAACGAACTTAAACGCTCCTGCCTCTTTTCTCAACCCTTAGACCTCCCCCCCCATCTCCCCTGCCCGTCGGCGCACGTCCTCCCTGGGAAGCATCTTATGCATAAATAATTAAGAAAAGCCCTTTCTCACTACTTAATACTACGCCCGTCCCGCCCGCACCCCGATCCCCGGCTACGTCTTTAAGCCGCGTTTCGCGGCGGGGAGATGCTAGATGCTTCAAGATATGCGTCCCTCCAAACCGCCGTCTCGGTCTCGGAATCAAGGTGTATATAAAAGGGGGAGGAGATGAAAGGCAGAGCAGACGAGGGAAATATTAATGAAAACGAACATGAACATTTTGTATTTTTTGATTGGATTTGGTTTTTAAAACTGCGATGAGAGTTGAAATTTCGTCGCATCCAGATTTTTCTGAATTGGTGTTTGTGGGGGTCCCGTTTGTGTTCCAACAGTTTTAAGTTTTTAAATGGTAGACAATAAGCTCAAAGAAGAGACAATAGCAGAAGTGCGAAGTTACTTTTAGGAATTAAATTATGTGTTTTCTGATGAAAGGGAGCGCCTGATGGATGGCGGATAGGCAACTCAATACACTGTTGTTGGGATGGTGGCCTATGCTCCGCTCGTCGGGCGCTCAGGGCTCGTAAGGCGGGGGCGGGAGGCAGGTTTGGTGCTGCTGCAGGTTGCAGCTGCATTGTCTAGTCGCCGGCGCCGTGCTTCTTCTAACAGCTGTTCTTGCGTTTGTCCCCCAGATGCTCGGCGCGCCTCTCGCCGTGCCTCCGCGCGCAGCCCCCCCGGCAGTGGACCTGCAGGGCCTGCGGCCCGCGGCACGGACGCGTGGCGGTGCCTGCTGCTGGCGGGCAGCGCCCTGGTGGCGCTGTCCCTGCTGCTCGCCGCCCTCGGCTCGGCCGACTGGCTGCGCGCCGAGGAGGTGCTCCGCGGCTCGGCGGCCGGCCAGGGCGGCCTGGGGGCCTTCAACGGGACTAGGACCGCCTCCAGGAGGACCGTGTCCGGGCTGTGGACCATCTGCCAGAGCAGCTCCGCCGGTGAGGATCAAGGACGAAGACGAGGCCTGCAGTCGTTTCCCTCCCTCCCTCCCTCCCTCCCTCCCTCC
>NW_026267219.1:373505-375808 GCF_000697945.3 Frankliniella occidentalis | reverse complement strand
GGGGGGGGGGGTATTGTGCGGACAAACAAAACTGGACCAAACCTCGTAAAGAAGAACTCGTCGCGCAGACGAGGAGGGACGCGGTGACCGCCCACGACCGACCGCCACGCTCACCGGAAAGCACAGCAACAGAAACTTAAGCGAAAAGGCGGCAGGAAGGGGCTGCCTTTTTGCATCCATGACGTTTCTTCCCTTTGCTCCCATCCCCCTTACCCCACCCCACCCGAACTCCCGACCCCTGTGTTCTGCTTCTCAACCACATCTTTTTTTCCTACAGCCGAAGAGACGGAGCTGCAGTGCTGCGCCATCGAATACTTTTCCCGGGATCCGTTCGGCCCTGAGCTGCAGGACGCCGTGCTCGCCATCCCATGTGAGTAAGGCTAAGGCTACAGCCTATACCCCCCCCCCCCTCTCTCTCATAGAGGGCCGCGCTGTGACGTCCTGCGCCCTGCAAATCCCCTGCAAACTGGAGCCGCCCTTAGCCGGCGCGTCGAACTAGAGGAGGCCCTTCTCTGCCACTGCCCCGCCCGCCCCAACCCCAAGGCCGTGGGGACGAGGCCCCTGGGAGCGGCTCGGGGGACAGACGTAAAGTGGCGGGGTGGGCGGGGCCAGGACAGTGCAGTGCCACATTGCGGCAGCGGCCTGCGTCTCCCGGGGGCCACCTCCGGGCGGAGGGGTTGGCGCCGCGATGGTCGGGGAGCCGTCAGATTAAGATGGCGCATGGACGACGAATAGACAGCGGACGGTCGGAAAAATGGATAGGTAGCAACAGCAACCCAGTATGAAAGGCTTAGCAACGTCTTTGTTTTTGTTTATGATTGTTTTCATCTCAGCTCAGAAATTGCTCACCTTAATAAAATTGCTGAAAGTCACCCGAAGAATGTGCTCGGCTTGTGCACTTTCTTGAATTGCAATCAGTGTGGGTGTACGGTGCACGGAGAAAAATGTTTGACCAAAAACGATTGCTTGTTGTGACTAATATGGTGTTCAGTCTGCCCCCTAACGTTCTGGTGTTTTACCCGATCTGTTTTGGTGCACGAACACAACCCGTGGTAATAAGAGAGAGAGACATATAAAGAGACGGAGAAAAGGGGGGGGGGAGGGGGGCCCCGTTGTTGGGGTGACCTGCCCTGTGGGCCACTACTCGGTCCGGCAGGGCTCGCCTCGGCGGCCCACAGCGTAGTGTTCAATTTAGGTAAAAGGGGTTCGGGGAACAAGATTTCAGCCGTACAGTGCGCAGTGATCCTCCGTGCCCAACCAACCCGGCCTGGTCCGTGCCGCCTGATGTCGGTTGCGGGTCCGGGCGGCTGCGCGCACCCAGGCAGCCGGTACAGCCGCAGGCGAGGGGCAACCAGACGGGCGGCGCGGACTGGGCGGGCGAGTTTTGAAGGTGCTGGCGCGTTGCTGGTGCTGGTGACCATGGCAAGTCCGGCCGGTCTCTGGGGCCTGGGCGGGTATGGCGGGCCGCGCCTTCCCGTGAAATGGACCGTGCAGAGGGATGGGGGTCCCTGTCTACATGAGGGCGCTGCAGGGTCCAGCTGGTCCAGCGGCGAGGAGAGGGTGGCAGGGGGCGGGGAGGGACTCAGATTCAATTGTGGCAGTAGGTGATAAGGCGCTTACAAGGGATCCTTTTCAGGTGCAAACCTCCGATTTCGACGACCCGGAAAAAGCATTCGGGTAGCACTGAAAACTTCTCCTCATTAAGAGCAACGTTTGGTCACCACCGCCGAAAAGAAAAATGTCTGTTGCAACTATAATGGTGTACAGTCCCCCCCCCCCCCCCCGAGTTATATATGACTGTAAGTTAGGGGGAAGACTGAACACCAGTTTAGTTACAACACCTAAAGTATTTTTCTTCGTGCTGAACCTGCTACACAAAAGCGTACAAAGGAGCTTTATTGACCTGGTCGTAATCGGCGAGATAAGCAGGAGGCTGTTGGGACGGAGACCACCTGGAGGAGTGTTGCGAGTGTTGTTGACCACCTGCTCGGTGTGCCCAAGGCGACGTGTACAGCCGGGTACAGCGGCACGGCACTGCACTGAAGGAAGGTCCAGCACCGAGAATGTAGGATGTTTACAACGAGATTAAGCAGGCGGTTTGACAACAAAACGCCTGCTAAGCAGGCAAATTAGCACGGTGCGGCTTCTCTCCCCGTCCCCACAGAAGAAATACAAACATGGCTCACTGGCTAGCGCGAGAGTGTAAGGTGCAGGGGTGCCGCGCGTGCCGCGCTCGGGCAAAAATTGAAAACAATTTCGTTAGCCCGTTAATATCAGTATATGTGTGTGTGTGTGTGTGTGTG
>NW_026267219.1:367755-368540 GCF_000697945.3 Frankliniella occidentalis | reverse complement strand
CCCTCCCTCCCTCCCTCTTTCCCTCTCTCCCTCCCTCCGGCACGGGGGTAGCTGGGAGGGGCGTGATGCAGAGGCAATACCGAACGTGCGCGAATGACAGTATGGACTACCACCACCCCCGCCTGACCCTGGCCTACCATTTCGGCGTGCAGATAATGGCATTATTTGCAGCGAAAGAGGTATTCGCAGCGCTATCTCGCGCTGTGCCCGTCTGTGCCTCTCCCCCCCCTCCCCCTCTTCCTCTTTCCCTTTAACCCCGACGTGTCGCATGCAGCAATGCTGCAGTGCTGCACGATTCGGAGTTGGAGGTGCAGCCACCGGTTCGGAACGGCATGAGGAGGAAAAGGGGGGGAGGGGGGGGGGAGCTGAGAGGAGGGCGAAGGAGAGTGGGATATGATGCATCTGACGCTAGCGTGAGCGCTTCACGGCTCACGACGCAGAGCTATAGTATGTCGTGCGAGCCGCGTGCCGCAGAGAGGTGCAAAACTGGCACACACTCAAAATAAAAAGATGTTTTTTCTCCGGTCACAATTTCTCTAACAAAGACCAAATTTATTTTTGACAACTCCCTCGACAAATCCTTTTAACCAACAAAATTACATTGTACTGTTTCTGCCGATCCATCTCCCGGTAGACTTTTTTTTATGTTTTAAACCACAACAAACTCCAAACCATTTGGGCTCGTTGACTTTGGCGCGAGCCATCAAAGAAGTAGAGAGGTTGGTGGGGAGCACTGCTGCCGATATGAGATGTCAGCCTTTGATCAAGACGTGCCGCCCCACCCG
>NW_026267219.1:363646-365516 GCF_000697945.3 Frankliniella occidentalis | reverse complement strand
CGGCATGGCGGGCGGCAGCGGGGGCGGCCTAAATGTGTCGGATTGTTTTGTAAGGGCGGCGGCGGTGGCGGCTGGGGCTGGCGCGTCCCCAGGATGGGGGGCGGCGGGCGGCCCCCTGCAGGCGGCTGGCGGCGCAGGCCCCAGGAGGACGCAGGCGTGCACGTCCCCGAGGGGGGGAGGCACGAAGTCTGCTCGGCAGCCTGGCGGGCATGGCGTGGCGCTGCCCCCAAGGGGGGCGCTCCCGACGACGGCGACGCGGCGCACTCGCAAAACTACAGCATCTGCCGGGTAGGAGGGGGTCGGCTGGCCGGGATGGCCGTTAGAGTGGCGGGCAGCCGCATGGTGCGCGTGAAACTCTTGCGGCCGGCGCACACACCACCTCCCCTCTCCAACACTTTGGGAGTGTCGAACGAATGGTCGGCTAATTCCCTTCAGCTGTTGAGTTTTGCTGGAGGAGGAGGAGGAATAGCGCGCGTCATTGTGGAAACAACTGCTGCTGCTGCTGCATGACTACACTTGAAGGCGAGAGCGGCCGCTGGCGGCCGGAAGTAGTTGCGCGAGCGCAGATGGCGATACGATTGTGGAGAGGCGGGGGTTGTGGGGTGGGGGTGACGGCGCCTGCTGTATTCGCATTCGGCTTGCACGGCGAGTAGTGCTTTTGAGGGCGCCCTGCAGGATAAAGCCCGGCGCCGCACAAAGACTGGCTGCTCAGAGCGATCAGGAGGGGCGTGGTGGAGGGAGGGCAGGGCAGCAGGGGGCAGGGGGGCGTGACCTCTTTGTGTCGGGGGCGCGCGCTCGTCAGCGCTGTCATGTCGGGCGGAGGCGGCGAGCAGTGGCGGTCCGCATTAGAACGCTCCATATGGCGCGCTCACCACGCCCCTGCCCGCCCGGCCCCGCCGGCGGCGCTACTCCCGGCCTCGGCATGGGCGATGCAAACGGCAAGATTATGCGATACAGGGTCCTCGCACACAGCCCCGGCGGGGCAGGACGGGGGAATACTTTTTTTTGACCTCTGCCAATAGAGAACGACCCCCTTATGGGCGAGAGCTTAGGGGACTCTGCGCTGTCGCTGTGTGCTCCCGCCCCATCGCTGACAGTGTTGGTGCGGGCCACGGCACGGCACGGCCAATGTCCCGAGGCCCGGGGCTGTTTCTCCGGCCAGGGCATACGGAACTGTGGGGGGGCAGGGGAGGGGGACATGCGTGGCCACACAAAACATGGGAGCGGATGTGCTGCGCGCTGCCCGGCCCGGCGGCCAACCAACCCTTCCCTTCCCCTCCAGCACGGAGGAGTTTCAGTGGCTCTCAGCGGCTAAGCTTTAAAGCAGCATATTTTTATTTTGCCGCCGTCCTCGACGTCGACATATTTTGTAAGATGCTTTTCGTGCGCCGGATTTCTGCTGGCAAGTGCCGGCTTCTCATCCCTCGGACGATCTCCTTTTCTCCCGTCTTTTTCCTCTCTACGGGCCGCTCCTAGGGGTCGCAGGCTGCCCGCGGACCTGTGACCCCCGTGGCTGCCGGCCGGTGTGTCCAGGCCCTGAGTTCTGTGCCCGCGCCCGGCTCTGGGGACGGCACGCGGCTCCTGTCCTTGCCCTTAATTGAAATTCCTGACGGTATGTAACCCCCAAGCGCCCCCCCCCCCCTTTTCCCATTCCGCTCTAAGGCGCTCCGAAATCGCCTCACTGTGCGGACGGCTGCGGGCCGGGCCGGGCTCGCCTCCACGCCGTCCCACACTCCGCCTGCCAGATTTAAAAATTGGGAGCCCAGCAGCAGCAGCAGCCTTTTCATTCTGCCGAGAAATTTACCGACCATGTACTTCCTTGCGCACAAGCTGGGACGTCCGTTGGCCTGGGGGGCGCGGGCGGGGGGAG
>NW_026267219.1:359122-363596 GCF_000697945.3 Frankliniella occidentalis | reverse complement strand
TGGGGGGAGAGGGGGCTAATCCAATTTTCGTTCAGTGCTGTGTGGATTGGCTGCGAGGTGTTATCCTGGAAAGGCCTTTGAGAGTGCGGGAGTGGAGCAGCGCGCAACCGAGAGCGGAGCGGAGAGCGCCCGCGAGGTAGGCAGCACATCGCACCGAGCGCACCGGGGCGCTCGCGTTGCCTACCTCCCAGGCGCTCCCCGCGGCTGCCAACGGCCGGGCAAGTCAGCCTGCCCGAGGAGGAAACGGGCCTCCGGCGTTGGAAAATAACATTATTGGAGGAAATTTGGATTCCATGCCGTCGTGTGACATCAGTGCTGGAACGCCCGATAATAAGAGACCAGCGTCACTTTAAAAGTAGCATATTTTTGTTTATTGTTTCGAAAGTTTGACCTTGGTTCTGGCCATTTTTTTTTCAGACTAACCCCAAGACTTACTCTACCACAAGACGAATCCCCCCTCCCCTCCCCCTCTTCGCTGTCTACAGCGCAGATCGGGCGCCTGGCCTGGCGTTTGGCATTGTTTGTAACGTTTGTTTTGTTTTTATCCCAGTTCCGTATTGGTTTTTAGGTTAGCCCCAGGTCAGCCTCTGTGCATGCTGGCTGCAGCCCGGGAGGCCCGGCAGCAGCCCCCCCCCACCCCTACCCTGCATCCCCTCGGGCTTCATCACGCCCAATCAGCGCTCCGCCGGCGCCGCCGCGCCCCCAAGGGGAATTCTACATTAACGAGTCTGACGCACTGCAGCGCGCCGCGCTGTCGCGCCCGTCCCGTGGTAAACGCCGCACTGACGGTATACCTTTATAAAGCTTTCTTCCTCTCTGTTCCGATCCAGACGCCGCCACGCACGCCGCGTCCTTCTTCGTGACGTCGCTCCTGCTGATGCTGCTGGCGGAGGGCTGCTGGCTCGCCGGTACGGTGCGCGGCCGGGACCGACTGCTCATCTTCGCGTCCGGGGTGCTCTTTGTGCTCACCTGTGAGTATCCGTGAGTGTAACCCTACCGAGGGGTACTTCACGCAAAATAAAATCAGTGTACAACATTAAACAATTTTTTTTAAAAAAATGGTCGAAATAAAAATGAGAATAAATATTTGAAAACCATACAATGAAAAAGAAGAAAAATTAAGAAAAGACAAAGAAAATTTAGAGTGAAGTATATCCCTCGACCTCTACGATGAGGGGTGCGATTACCAGGACCAGAGGGTGGTGCGCGGTGGTGCGGGTGGTGGTGACGAGGTCCGTTTGTGCTGCGCAGCGCTCGTGCTGCTGGTGGGGCTGGTGGTGTACGTGACCACGCTGCGCGCGGAGGCGGGCGAGCTGGTGCCGCCGCCGCCGCCTGGCCAGCCCCCGCGGCTCAGCCTCGCCTACGGCCCGGGGGTCGCGCTGCTGCTGGGGTCGCTGGCCGCCTCGCTGCTGGCCGGGGCGGCCGCCGTGCTGCTCGCGCTGCACCACGTCAAGGACCGCCTCCTGCTGGACACGAAGACTTGTAAGTTCCGTTTGTTGTTGTCGTCGTCGTTGTTGTTGTCATGGTGATGGTGGTCGTCACGGTGAGTAACGACCTCCCCGTCGCGCACTTGTTGCAGGCCGGTCGCCGTGCCCGCGCCACCCGGACGCGCTGGCCTGGCGCGACCTGGACGGCGTGCTGCCCAACGGCCCCGCGTACGTGCCGCCGCCGCAGCTCGGCACGGCCGCGCCGCCGCCGCTGCTCAACCACGTGCGCGGGAGCGTGCGTGAGCGCGGCGAGCGGGAGCACGGCGAGCGGCGGCAGCGGGAGCAGGGCGCGCAGAGCGGCTACCACAGCCTGGAGCGCTTCCAGTACCACAGCCCCATCAGCGCGTACGGCGACCTCGCGCCCGGCCGCCCACCGCAGCCCAGCCCCAGGCCCAGCCCGCGGCCCAGCCCCCGGCCCAGCCCCGCGCCCTCGCAGCGGATGCTGCGGGCTTCCTGCTCGTCGCTACCGCTCAAGAGGGACGCCTCCGTGGACCCGCTCGTGTCCGGTGAGGACTGGTCGGCGACGGTGGCGCAGCTGGCGCTCGTGTCCGGCGCCGAGCTGGAGCTAGCGCCCGGGCCGCTCGCCGCGCCCCCCGCGGCCATGCGCTACAACACCTGGGGCGGCCACGGGCGCGGCCACGGCCAGGGCCTCCACGGCCAGGGCCACGCGCACGTGCACCGGGAGATGGTGTGGGAGCCGCAGCCGCGGAGGACGACGCCCGTGTAGCCCAGTACGGACTGGCTCAACTCGGAGGGGTTAGTCTAGGGTGGCGCCCGGTCGCGGGGGCGACGGGGGCTCCACAGACCCTAACCTGCGCCCCCGGACGCCCCGCGCCCTGCGCCCACCCTGGTGCTCCTGGACGGTGTGCCCATTCAACTGTGTTGTCGAGTTTCAATTCTCTTGTGTGTGTCGTGAGATGTTATCGGCGGCACGAGAAAGGGGGAAACCTAGTGGAGCAAAGTATTAAGAAGTTTCCTCCAAAAATTCGAAAATTGAGAGCACAGTTTTGTTTGCACCCCTGGGAGCAGCCCCCGAGCCAGTCCGCCCACCCCTACCCGGGCCTTACCCGGCCCACCCTGCAGTGCCCTCCCTTTCCTCACCGGAAGTAGCAGCACACCGACCGGAAAGTAGCACAGTGCAAAGACTGACCAATCAATACTACGGGATCAAAGCCTAGTGGCGAACTTGTGTTCCCGATTCCGTTAGCAGTGAGTAGATCCACCTCCCCCGTACCCCCAACTAACGTGGTGGATGTCGTTATTTTGTTATCTGTTATCTGTTTTTCGAGCAATTGTCGACGAGACTGGTATAGCTATTATACACCTATAATATTATGTTAAAGCGCTGAGCGCAGTTATCTGTACCGTAAGTTATTGTATTACCAAAATGTCAATGTAGTACGTAGAGATATTTATTGAAAAAATGCGGTTGTTTGGGTTCATGTTTTCTGACGCCCCTAATACCTAAGTATTGTTAACCCTACGTTTATCTAATTTTAAACAATACGCTCAATAGCAACGTGGTCCCGAGGGAACCCGTTTCAAAGTGACCAAAACCTCAGCAATAAGACAACGACTGTCGCCAACAGTTTTTGTTCAGATTGAGCCGGATCCTTGTGTTTCAGCGACGGAAGACGCCTAATCATGTTCGCTCCAATACTGGGCCGTCGCTGTTGCTGGTAGAAAAGAAATCCATGACAGGCGCTTTGACAGTGTCTTTGCGGGGGAAGTTCTGGGAACTTGTCAGTCCGACTTGGAAACGTGACAGGCTGGTGAGGCTGGTTGCCTGACTCCCGCAGCTTCCCGCTGCGCGAAGCGTAGACTCCTTCGCCTTCTCAACCCCTTGTCTGAATTCACCGTTTCGTCTCCTTAAATTACCCCCCCCCCCTTCTTCATCACCACTTTCCACTCAAAATGCGGAGGTACCAGACTAACCGAATCCCCGCACACATTAAAAACATAGCACTGTTGCTGTGTTCGCAAAACACCCCACCCTCCCCCGGTCCGCGTCGGCCCCTTTCTAACTAAAAATGTTCCCTACATCGACAGGTATGAATCGCTGTTGTTGTTCGTTAGTTGTGGTGGTGCTATTATGCCGAGTTCAGGCGCCTTGACTTGTTGTGTTTTTTGTGGGTGACGTAGAAACCTGTCAAACCCTGTCTGTTACCATATGATGAATGATGAATAAAAAGTTAGTCGGTCGAAATGAGAGTGTTGTGTGCCCTTTACCGCTGGCCCTCCCCACTCAACAGCACAGGGCTGTTTGCACAAGCCAGAGGCTCCGATGAGCTCGCTCCGAGAGCCCACCACAGAGCCCTCGCTCTCAGCCGCGGGATCCTCGTTCTCTCAGCGTCCACCCAACGTCCGCTCAGCGTCCGCCCAGCGACCGCGCGGCTCGGCAATCGGGCGCTCAGCAGATTGGCAACGGCTTTGTTATCGTTCTGACCTGCAGCCTCGCCTGCAGCAGATTATCAGGTGGTACTCCACTGTATCACTTCTTTATTATCTCCAGCACCTACTTACGGATACTGCAAAGGAAACACTTCGAACTTTACGACGAAAACAACTAACTATAGTGCTGTTCTTTTTATTACAATAAACTGGGTTAAAAATCTCTTCTAATAGACTTATTTTAAAGTAGCACTTCTGCGGAACACGACTTGTTAATAACGTGTTCAGTACATTCTCCAGTGTAGAGCAGGCTCTCTAGGACCCCATTGCAGTGCGCCCGCCACCCGGGCCGGCGCGCCCCGGGTGAATAAGGGTACACGGGGAGGACGGGGAGGAGGCCCCAGCAGGTCCCACAGGCCCGGGGGGGCCCGGCGGCAGCAAACTTGGTGATGAGATTAGAAGGAACAGAGGCCTTCAAATCAAATGTTTACACGAAATGTCAGGTGTAGTAAAGAGAGGGAAATAGGGTTAGGGGAGGAGGGGGGTTCGGGCCAACGTGGAAAGGGAAGGAAAGGGGAGGTAAGGTAAGGAGGGGG
>NW_026267219.1:350085-351202 GCF_000697945.3 Frankliniella occidentalis | reverse complement strand
CTCTCTCCCTCTCTCTCCCTCTCTCTCCCTCTCTCCCATCTTGTGACCTGGTTTTGCACCCCGTTCCCTCTCTTTCTTTGTCTCTCGCTCACTCTCTCCTGTAACTTTGGCCGCCGCCGTGCTCCAGACCGGAAAGACTGACGGAAGGAAGAGGGGGGGCATTTCCACCTCATCAGCTTGAGCGAGTCTACCCCCTACACCCCCGCGCCCTTATTCCCCCTCCGCCCCTGCGGCGCGGCAATGGCGGCAGAATTTGAAACTTTGTTGATGAAGAGCTAATGACATGTGCGGGCGCTGTGTCGGGCCGGGCGGTCAGGGGCAGGGGTCGGGTGGGGCGGGGCGTGGTGGGTCCTGATGGCGCCCTCCTTGCAGCTCTACGAGGCGTGGACGGACGGGAGGCCTCACTCCGTCTGACACACGCAATCACCGAGAGATCCATCACGATAAGGCAATGTACACGTTCAATACAGACAGAAGTAGGCCAAGCGGGCTTTTGTTTTTTTTTTGTCCATCTTGTTATTATTCACCAAGGAACCCGTTAGGGTCGTTCGTACCAGGCCCAGGGGCTGAGCGTCATGTTACGGGCAGTAACCAACCACTTGTTGCACCTCTTAGCACTCCAGTACCGCCAACAGCTGAGCATGTTGACAAAAATCTGAAATCCGTAGGCTTTGAAAAAAACGTTTTAGATTTTACTGCATACGAGAGCTCAGCGCCTGCAAGACGCACGGTAGGCTACACCGCAGTACACGCATGCACGGCAGGCAAGATGCTGCCTACCATCTAGGCGCTACGTGAACGTGCATTGGCTGAACTTTGTTTCGTATAACGGCAAATGACGGACGCACTTTCTTGATTCTTAGTAAAGGCGATTCTTCAAGTCAAACAACGAGTTTATTCCTGAGAGCACAAAATTCATTTCTTCTGTTTGCTGCGTCTCCCTTGTTTTTGTTTGTCTACGCTTGCGCGCGGCATAATTCTGCGTATCGTATTGATTTGTTTTCCGCGCTGCGCGCGCGTTTATCTGACGGCGAAGATCTCACGGCGGCATCCAAACGAGAGAATTTCGTTTATACCCGCTCCGTGTTGGCATGGTGTCGCCAACGCAATGCCCCCC
>NW_026267219.1:345693-349903 GCF_000697945.3 Frankliniella occidentalis | reverse complement strand
CAAAAGCTGTGCGGGCCGCGTACATATTAGGGCCAAAAGGAAAGGCAATATTACGTACGGGGATATCTCATCCCAGCAAATATTGACTTTTATTAAAAGCATCGGAAAAATTGTAACGAGTTCGGCACCAGCCATGACCTCGTTCTCTTGAGGTCGTAAACCCCCACTACCAGCCGCACCGCCTTCCGTCCACCCCCTTCCCTTCCCACCTGCCACCCTCTTGCTCATCGCCTGACTACGCCTGACACCCCCCCTTGATGGATTGGGCTCTTCTGGACTTCCGTTGGGGACCCAGAATCAAAGGTGGCGAGGTCCTCAAGCAGGGCGTTGAGGGGGTAGGGTAGGGGTAGGGGTAGGGCACGGAGTCTTGAACACGTTCAGTTCAGTGCGACGTAAACACAATGTGGTCACGCTTTCCTGGTTCCAACCCCCAAAGAAGCACAGCCGCACTGAACGCATGTCAACGGAACGGGCGCGCCCAACTCGCGAGAATATGACGTCCCCGTCGATTTGAAACGGAAGTGGGAACAGACCAAACTTTCTTATTTTGTCCTCTTCTTCCAAGCCGGTACCTAAGAAACTGTGAGGGTCCTGGCCATCGCCCTGCAACAGACCCGTAAGATACCCGGGCTTAGGACCATGACAATCGGCGAACGTATATGTCCACGAATCTATATATATCGTATTTTTCCCACTTCCGCTGTAAATAGGTTGGCATACCCTATTTCGATTGTGCCCGCCCCGCCCCGCCCCGCCCCGCCCCGCACTTCCACGCTCGCGCCGCTCTCGCGCTCTGCTCGCATTCTTTCGCACCCCCGTCCTGTACCGCGCCGGTCACGTGCGGCCGTGGCACGTGTGTCACAGTGGAGCGCGGAGGGGGTACGTTCTGTTCGAGGCGCGGGCGGGGCGGGGCGGCGGGGCGGGGGCGATGTGAATTGAATACGTCTCCACGACAGGGGAATGCGAGAGCGCAACGAAGAAACTCTGTAAAGGAACAAAACTCCCTTTGTACTCATTCTGCTGCACACAATAAAGTCAAAACTCAGCAACCACGAGTGAAGTGGAACCGCGTCGTGCTCGAGGGATCACCAACACTCCTCAGCACAGGCACGTTTGCAGGGATATCATGACATTATTTAATATATTATGAAGCATCATCATGAGGCATTATAAGGAATAATGGGAGTTTTAGTGTGTTTTTGGCGCATATTGTGGATAATTATATTGGTATTACCTGTGCACCAGAAAGAACGGGCACGAGGGGTAGTTAATTGTGTCGCCCGATCGCTTTGGGGAGCGCCCTTCCCTTCCACGCCCAGCCGGCCCTAGAAGTAAGTTGTGCCGCGGGAGCGAGCAGAGTGGGCGCAGCGGCGGGCGCAGCGGCGGCCGTGCGCAGAGTAAAGAGTTGCCACCTTGGGCGGTGCAAATCGCAAACTCTTTCCGCCTGGAAACGAAACCGCGGTACTTTCCCAACTTTGCAGTCCTGGCGACGTGTGTGTGTGTGGGGGGGGGGGGAGGGTCTGTGCGCTCGGGCTTGCCTGGCGGAGCGAAAAAGGGATAGTTACACTTTTCCTCCTACTCCTCCTCTTCTTGGTGTTGGGCAGCAGCGGGAGGATGGCGGCGGCGCCGACGTTGAGACAGCGGCCGCTCCGCCCGCGCCCCGCCCAGCGCGCCGAGGGGTGGGCGCTGACGCGGCACAGGGGAGGAGCAGCGGCACGTCCGAGTTGTTGCCCACAAAACGTGTCCACCGGCTCTGCTCGAATTTCGGCTTAGAGTTTGCCGTCCAAAATAATGCGGCGCAGCAGCAGGCTCTGCAGAGGGATCCCCAACTTGGGCGGCCCCGCCCCGCCCCCGCCGCCCGCGGGTCGGAGCGGTCGGCCAGTCAGTCAGCCATGGCGGGCTTGTGGGCCTCGACCAAGAGCAGGGCAGCACTGCGCCGGACACGCCGACACCCCATCCAGCCTCCGCGGGTAAAAGTTTTGCTTTGCCGGAGTGTCGCACTGATGGTGTGAGATTTGCAACGGAACGTCTCTTTTAATGGTTCTGATTGGTGCAGGTGAAGACCTATATAAGGACCGGTGTAAGTAAACTCCACTGTTACAGATAAAGTTGTCAATTAGTAGCAAAGGTCTTGCTAGGGATGACGTTGTTGTACAACAGTTTTACTTGCGGTACAAAAAATTATTGTAAAATTACAACGTTTTTTTTTGTTCGGGAACCGACGTCTGTTATTCGACAGTATTTATTGTTTAGTAACGATTTTTGTGATCATATAACAAGACCTTTAAAAAAAATTAACAACAACTTTGCTGTTCTCAACAGCCGTGTCTTCACAAAATTGTTTCTTTTTCAAACAAACATTTTTACAGTGTCGCGCTCTTGAAGTCTCGGGCTACCCATAGGGAGCAAGGCTCGCATTTGTTGCGCATTCTACGCGCGGCTCTGCCACTTGGTACTGTTTCTATCTATCTTTCGCAACACAGCCCCTTTTACTGAAAAAGAGAGGTAGCCATTCTGGAAGACTTTTGGGATGGGGGTGGAGGCTCCACTTGAGTCTTACGCGCCATCTAGCGGATCCTTCTTCTTCAACATTCACAGCAGACAACGACACACAACAGTTCCGTCACGTCCGCTCCGCCGTTCCGCCTCCGCCACGCAGTCGCCGGCCTGAAACGGCTAGTATGGTTGTTTGGTTATAGTTGTTGATTGCTTCCTTTTCGCGGTATGTCCCTGGGCCATTGATCGGTAGCTACATAACTTCCCAGTATTGCATAGTGTGCTCTCTGCGACCAGAACGAAATGGAATAACCGTTCTTTTTTTCTTTTTTGTTTCGTTTCGTGTGGCCGGCGGGCAGGCCCAGCCGCCGCCGCCCGGTGTGTCCGTGCCGTGGGAGGTTATGTTGCCGTGCTGCGACCAGTGCGACAAGCGCGACTGGCCGTAGGCCTCAAACGCGTCCGACCGCTCCAAATCGCCATCATCGACATCAACACAGCAAAGCTGAAACAAACCCTGGACGAGCGGTTTTCTGGAAAGTGCTGGAAAGCGGCGGTCCTGTGCGTGTGGTGAGTAGGACGAACTCATCACGTTCGCAGCATTATGAAGGTAGGTTATTTTTTTTTTTTAGGTTGTGTTATTTCCCTCCCTGATTGCCGGCCTAAGCACCGGTAGGCCGCCGGGTAGCTAATCCAGGCTGATGGCGTGCCCGCCTACGGAAGTGCCTGGCCTGGCCAGTTCTGCTGAGCGAGCAGTCTCCTCGCTCACAATATATTTTCCACGTTTGCACGGTGCTTTAGATTATCTGCGCCATTACCTCACGTAGAGTCGCGCTCTCCTTCTCTCTCTCGCCCCTCTCATCGGCTTCGCCCGTCTCACTCCTTCCTTGGGTTGCTGCAGCCCTCGCAGAGCCCTGCAATGCAACGTGCAAGGCCCGCGCCTGCCGCGCCCCGCGCCCCACTGCAGTGCGGGGGATTGGCCGGGGATGCACCTGAGCCCAACTCACCCCCGCGGCGGGTGGCGGGGTCTCTGTGCTGCTCTGCGCAGCTGGCAACCTGACAACGCCACGTCCACTTTGTGTAATAACAAACACGGCGTATGAGCGATTCTAACCACGCGTTTTCCTGATTCATGGTAAACGATTCGGACAGATTCGGACTGCGAGCGGCCGGGGGCGGGAGCAGGAGGAGGGGAGGGGGAAGGGAGGAGACAACAGCCGCGGTCAACGATTGTACAGGAAATGAAAACCTGGGGCGCGCACCCCCTGCCTCCCCCACCACCACCGCCGCCGCGGCCTTGCTGCTGGCTCTCTCCCCACAGCGGCGCCGGCCAAAAGAGAGAAAAATGTTTAAAGCCCCGCTGGTCCGCGGCCTGTTCCACTTACTGGCGAGGCGCAGCTGGGCACCATAGGGCAGCCCGCGCAGACTTTGATTTCCGGTGGCGCAGCCACATCGAATAGCCCGTCTGGTACCGACGACCCCTATGCTCTCCGCGCCCCCCCGCCCCCCGCCTACCATCCTTTTGGAAAGCCGCTCAAAAGAGTTCAGATGGGTTCGGTTGCGTGGGCTGGGAAACCAAATCAAATGGCACATCTGATTTTTATAATTTTTTATCATTAGCGTTATGGAACACAGTTTTGTTTGCAGAACGGATGAAATCCTTTTTATCTCATGTTTTCTCGCTCACCCGGTGGTTTGGCTTCTCTTTCGCTTCATC
>NW_026267219.1:344322-345643 GCF_000697945.3 Frankliniella occidentalis | reverse complement strand
AAGTAAATAACCACTGTTTTGGAATGAAAATTCGTTTCAGGAAATTTGGTGAATGTTGTTGGATTACAACATGTGTTGTTTTTTAACAACATTTGTTGCTATCAAACTTTACATCAAATGTGTTGTAAATTTACAACAAAATTTTTAACAGTGCGCCCCCGGGGGCCGGTCGCCTGCTATACTGCCGCGGAAGCGGAGCGCACCTGAAGGCAAACGTCTGTGTTCTTCGGACATTGTCAGCGAAATGCGGGCGAACGGAAATGCAATCATGGTCCCGCCGGGGGGCGTGGTGGTGGGGTGGGTGGGTACACGGGCGGTGGTGGGTGGGGCCTTGGTGACCGTCAGTGTTCGCTATTTTACGGTAGCGATGATATCCCCCGCGAAATTGAGACCAGTTTCGCTTCTTTCTGCGCTACAGTACTTGCCCCCTTTCCTCTCGCCCCCAGCCACCCCCTCCTCTCTTTCTCTTTCCGCAGTGTAGTTTATTTTTGGCGAGCTAAACGAGATGGTAGTGTACATCCCAAATTTATCTTTTGGCTGTGTGGCCGGTGATGGCAACGTAGAGGGTGGAGAAAATTGAACACTCCAGTGCAGTGCAATATGACCCACTTACCCCCACTCCCCCATCCGCCCTTGCTCAGCTCCGTCTTCTTTTCTGCGGCCTGCGGCGGCCTGGCTCTGTAGACTACACCACTTAGCCGGATCGTGGCTTTTCTCCAGCGTGTGTGTGTGTGTGTGTGTGTGTGTGTGTGTGTGTATAAAAGAGGGGTGAGGGGGTGACAGTGCCGGCGTGTGTGTGTGTGAGGCCGTGTGGCCCCTTCGCAATATCGTGACCGGCCATATAGGCGACCCTACCATTGAGCTTTAGGGTGAGTAGGAGGGCGGTGGTGGCGGCGCCGGTCGCCCCGCTTGGCCAGAATAAAAGGAGATAGGTCACCTCAATCCTCGCCTCAAGCTGCTCAGAGTGAAGGCTGAAGGATTAAATATGGTCCGGGTCTTCAAAAATTTCCTGTGGTTTTTCGTTTTTATGTTGTTGTTTTTTTAGACACGAAGTTGTCTTCTAGTATCGTTTTACCCCGATAGTCAATTGTTTTATATGGCCCTTTATGGGAAAAAAAAATTCCTTCCGACGATTTTCTTAATTTTTTTTTAAAGTAAAGAATTTTTACATACAACGTGGTACGCAAAATTTAGAAAAAATTTACGAGACCGTTTTTTTTAAAATTAAAGTTAAAGTTCCTGTTACTATGGTAATACTCGGCTCGTCAAGAGGGAGATGGAAATACTTTTACATGCAACAAGTGGGCCGAGCCGAGCCAAT
>NW_026267219.1:336536-337467 GCF_000697945.3 Frankliniella occidentalis | reverse complement strand
TCAGGTAAAATTACCTGAAAATCGTCAAATCAGGTAAAATTACCTGAATCCCGAAAAAAGTTACCTGAAAGTCAGGTAAGCGGTTTCACCGTGCGCCGCCGGGGGAGAAATACGACAAAAGGAGTGCCTCGCGATCTGCGCGCAGAATCGTGCCTTGTAATCTGCTTAGAGCTTATCTCTTATGTCCCTCTTTTCATATTTATCCGCCTTCCGTTACACCAAAAGTAGCGGGGCGGATGCAGAAGGAAGCGGAGGGGAAATGGGACATGTGAGGGTGAGGGGATGGGAACTCGGATATGCACTTGTTCGCGAGCCAGGCAGCAGCAGCCGCCGGCAGTATAGCGCGCAGCAAGCTGACGCTGTAGATGACACCCCGCGGGCACCCGCACCACGGCCACCCACCCCACTGCGCCCCGCCCCGCCACACCCCGTATCTGTTGCTGCCTCTCTCTATTACGTTCCCCGGCCGGAATAAAACTCACCCCAACAACGGCAACAACATCGGAGACACGTCCCGATAAAATAAACCCGGAGAGAATCCAATCGCAGAGTAGAGCAACAGATAAGAACAATAATACGATAATAGAATCTGAGCAGTGCATTTAGGGTGTACGAACTAAAATTAGCGTAGAGTTAACTTGTGTTAATGTTCTCTGCACCGGGAAACCATGGACCGTTTTTTCCCCTATTGGTTTGAAATTCCTATGGTCGGGCCAGCGGTGTTCATTAGATATTTAGAGAGGAGAAAGGAGAGGAGGGGCCCCCTCCTGGAGGGGGCAAAGCAAAGGGGGCGAGTGGCTGAGTGGCCTGCAGAAGGCAGACAGGCGAAAGCCCCTGGCCGGTTAAGCAGCTGTTTTCCACCCCTTCCCCTTCACAGTCAGCAAAAACCCGCTTCTCCCCCCTCCCTCCTCTTTACCACATCTCCCTCGAC
>NW_026267219.1:328827-336486 GCF_000697945.3 Frankliniella occidentalis | reverse complement strand
CCCCCCCCCCAACCGGCTTCCAACCTGATTTGCATTATTTCCCCGCGTGTTTGTGCTGCGTACTGCGGGCGCTGTGGTCCGTGCGGGGCGGGCCCTCACCCGTCACGTGACGGGGCGTGACGAGGCGTGACGGGGGGTGTGGCGGGGCGTTGGCGGGGCGTGGCGGGTAGCAGGAGGAGGGATGCGTGCGGCACAATTGATACCCAGCTGCTGAGCTCTCCTCCCCACTCCCACTTCACTATCTCCTGACGCGCTGCGCGCTAAACCAATTTCGCGCGCAACAAACGCCGGCCAATGGCATGGAAGTCATGAATACTCGCCTTGATGAGCGGGTAAACGTGCCGGAGTGGCCGCGGAATGCGCGCGCTCCTGCGGAGGGTGCGGGGCTGGCACAGGGAGCTGTAGTGGCAGCTGAGAGTTGCCATAACAGCAAAGAAGGGGTTTGCGATTGCGCGGTTTTCTTCCCCCCCCCCTCGCACGGTTACGGCGACTGGTTGGTTTTACAAGACTCCTGAAAAAAAATATTCTGGGCGAAAAGCAATGGTAGGCCTCAGAATGTTTTAATGTCCTTACCATTTAATCCCCCTAGAAATACGTTAAGTCTATTTCTTACTTTTCTAGTGTACTTCTTCAGACTTCTTCTGATTAAACCTGGCGGACCCATACTGTCCCCACTAACTGCTATACCTTTTGTTCTGCAATCAACATTTTTCGTCGGCCGTTCGCAAAAGACTCCCATGTTTATTTCGCCTTTTTTTCGCGCGAGTCGTGTGAGCAGGGACCAGCATACTACACATAGTGGCTCCCCCTACCCCCTCTTTCCCTTGCGTTTTATTTCCGGAGGAAGCCGCGGGGCGGGACGGCGTCGATGACCAGCGGCCGTTCTTCCGGACCAGTTGTCCAGGTGTGTCGCGCTCGAGGGACGTTATAGTCCCCCCTAGCACTGTGTTCAAAAAGAAGAGCGGGCGAGGGTGTGGAAAAAAGTATAAACAACGACGGCGGGGGTCCCTTGTGGAGCGCGCGTAAAGCCAAAAGGAGAGGGAGGGGTAGTGCAGTGGAGCGAGGAGGAGGAAAAGGGGCGAGATGTGCGCAGTCACTCTGTGCACCACTTCACATGGGGCCGCCTCGGCCGCCGGGAGTACCAGGAGTTCTAATACCGGCAGGAGCTTTTATTTTATGCTTCTCTGTATACGTCCCGCCACGCCTTCTGTGCGCTGTAGTGGAGGGCGTCGCAAGTGTGCTTGTGTGGGAGTGTTTGAGCGTGGCGCTGCTGTGCGTTGGAGTTGGAGGAGAGAGAGAGGTAAAGGGGGAAAGGCATGGAAAAATGGAAAGGAAAAGAAGTAGCGCGGATGAAGTGGGCGGCGGAGATGGGACGCGCTTCGGGGAAGAGAATCCCGCCGCCGGCAGCAGAAACGTGTGACAGATTCGAGGACAGATTGCAAAAGACGAGTCATTGTTTTTATCTGGCCGCATTAACTTTGCAGGTCCCCCGCCCCCTGCTCACACGCCCCCGCCTGGCTCAGCCCGTTCTCCTCCTCCGCTCCCGCTCTCCTCGCCCAGCCCCAACTTCCTTCATCCCTTCCGTCCTAATTTGCGTATGGTGTATACAACATCCATCCTCTCGTGTATAAAAATAAGGTGCGGGGCGTGGCGGGCGTAGGGGGGGCATGGTGGGCGGGGATTGATAGATGGGTCCCGGACAGGACGGGGCAGGCGGACGCGCGCTCCTCACGAGAATCTGTAAAACTGCTCCCTCCTATCGCTCTCTCCTCAACCCTCCCTCCCGTCCTCGTATTCCCACCGTCCCTGCCCTGCCCCGCCCTTTCCCTCTACCCCGCCACATTCCTATGGCCCCATCACGTGCTCCACCTCAGTGCACATTGTTTCACTCACGGGCAGCGCTGCCGGGCTCTAGCTTGAGTCGAGCTGCTGGATCCTCTCTCGCTCCCTCTCCCTGGCGACGGCACGCCGAACTCTTTCACTCCGCGACTTTTTATTATTATTTGCCTCCTTTGGGCAATAAATCGGAGATCCCGCCGGGTCAGCCTATGCCGCGCTATGCACGGGGCGCGGCGCGGCGTCTGGGCTCAGGCAGGATGTCATCATTATGGCACGCAAACAGCAATGACTCGGGCCCCTTTTCTCTTTCCCCTTTTTATTCTGTTGACTTTGGGCCGCTCCTCTTTCCCTCTCCCAAAGGCCGGGCCGCGAGTCTTTATTTTCGCAGGACGCTCGCCGCGCCCGTGTTTCCAACCAATAACCTATTCCTTGCCCGCTCCCCCGGGCCACAGGCTGCCACACTTTCTACAGTCCTTGATCCAATCTTTCTCCAATTCTTGTCGGTGCAATCAATTTCCAATCACGCCTAAAGCACCTGTTGTAAGTCTTATGGGAAGACTTATACCTGTCCTGTGTACCACGTACCACTATTTGAAATACTAGGAACCACGTTTGATTTATAAAGCACTCAGTCTTTTCGTTTAGCAACATCTACGAAGTCTTCTTTTCCTTGATAGTAATCGTTCCTACCACTTCCAAAACTTCACTCTGAAAATCCAAGGGTGAGATTGTCTCTTCGTTCGATTTGCACAGGACTCAACCCTGCGTGCTTAAGTTACCGTTGAATATGTTGGGGTCTGTTGAGTGACCGCTGGAATTAAACTGAAGAAGGACAAGGCCATAAGTCACAATCATTGCGACAATCTGGAAAGGTACAGCTCAGAATTAATTTAATCCAGGAAGAACGGTGACAAGGCAATAGGTTGTGATATTTGTACGTACCGCTCTGAAGGTACTCCTTTTAAGTTCGAAATATCCGCCGATTGTCGTTTCTGGACTACTCCACCAAACAACCTCCAGAAATCTATGGACCTAAACGGAATCATAGATGATTAAATAGTTACTGCTTTGCTTCAAACTGGTTCGGGCTGTGCTCTTCATTATGTCTTTTACATCGTAATATTATAAATTTTAATTGTGGAGTTATGCCTTGAGTTCTGCCTTTGTGAAAACGAATACTCTCGTAAATTTACAATATCACTTGTAAATTAGTTTTCTTTTTCTTTTGTAAATTTAGTAAAAAACGGTTTTCATTTTCATTGTCGTTTGGGTACCAACCTCTTCAAAGGTCTTATCGTTTCCGTAACGACAGTTCGACATCTGTAGAACTCCCTCAAATTGGCGACGAATCTTGAAAAAAAGGAAGTGTATGTGTACGAGAGTTCCCACTAAGGGCAGAAATGCAGGCACAAATGTGGCGAGGTGTTTGAAGACCCCTTACCACGTCTGCTGACCGGTGCGGGACCTCACATAAGGCGAACAGCAGGATAGGGAACGGCACGCCGACAACCCAAATAATGAGCCCTACCTGCACGCGGAGGTAAAACAAAAACAAGTGACTCCAGTCCTGGGTGGAACCGAGGTTGAGGGTTAAGTCAGGGCTCCCTTAAATACGACCTTCAGGTTGTCAGCAAGTAAACACTCCACGCCCTCGTACGAGTGTAGAGTGACCAGGAAAATGAGCATGACCGTCTGGAGCAGCACGGAGATGGGCGTGACGATAAAGCCACCGTTCAAGTCGGCCAGGAGCGTCCAGGTGCGCCGATACTCAAGCACGCGCTCTGGTGTCAGACTTGGGTCCGCTAGGTCCTGCACACACCGGCACTCTCAGACAAGATCTAACAGGACAGTCCCACTGGTAGTGGGACAAAATTCCCCACTTGTTGCAACAGTGGGTTTACGTTACAACAATGGACTGCGGACATAATGGAAAAACATAGGACTTGGTGCCTTTCAAAAGTACTAAATTTTAATGTCTTTTGAATGGGACAAAAGTCTACAAGGGCACTGAATTTGGCACCTATGGGGCATTTTCGTGTCTTTACAGGGTTGCGAATCTTTCACTGCCCCTGTAAAGGCACGAAAGTCATTAACACTCCAAAAAGGGCGTTGATTTCCACCATTGTTTTTCTATTGATCTTGTCAAACTGTTAAGTGAGTAGGAATGCTATTGTTCGATTTTCTGAGGACATGCAAATCTTTTGGTCAACCCATCTGCATCGCTCTGCTGATAATTTGAAGTCATAAAATAAAGCCTGTCTTGGGAACTGTCTAAAAATAATCGCAAAAACAGAACAAAATAAACCATGAGCGGCCCTGCCCTGCTGCCGATTTTCAAGCTGACATGCAGACTCGCCTGTCGCAGCTCGCTGAGCAGGCCGGTGGCGAAGCTATGGAGCCGCAGGAAGCAGAGGGAGAGCACGATCATGCCGAACCCCAGCTGGGCGTTGATTAAGCTGTGCGCCAATGCGTTCTTGGGCTCCACCCCTGTCTCGACGTACTCACTCCACAGGATGACCATCGCCCCCGGCATGACCCACAGCGCCATCGTGGTGATCCACACGAGGCCATGCTGTGGTCTCCGACGGGGACCTGGCTGCTTTGGTCTGCCCCACAGCACGTAGCCGAAGTCCACCTGCGGCACGACGCGTTAGGACGCCGTCGAGCTGCATCTGCCCCCGCACCCTCTTACACGCACCAGGAGGTTGCCGCACGAGGAGCGGATCTTGTGGACTTTGTGGACCTCCGCCCAGAACACGAGCACGATCACGGAGCCAGTGAGGTGCACCGTGGTGTGCACGCTCTCGAAGCAGCTCACGACTGCTAAAAACCCTGTACCCAGAAACAGAATCTGCACGGAACCTCCCAGTATTCATCTTGGGTGCTCTAACGCGTAACAGACTTGTTCGCTTTAAAAATAAACTGTGCTCCCGTACCTATTGCTCTTCACATTTAAATGTGAAACGCCCATTGTGCCAGGTCATGAACTATGCTGGTCACTTTAGCCACTTTAGCCTTACTTGTTTGTAGAATTTGAGACTTAATGACTGAATACAATACATGAATATAATTAATTCAAAATTAAAACTTCTTTTTCTTTGTGAAAGAAGTTTTAAATAAAAACCGGGACGAATAAAAGACAAATAATTCAACAACAGTGAATATGATTTTCTTTGTGAAAGAAGTTTTCAAACATGCGGAACGACTAGTCTACGCATTAGTCTGTTATTTAAGAGAACAGCCTTCTGATCCGGTTGGGCTAGGTCCAGAACACGGGTTCAGTCTGTCTAAATAAAAACGACCAGACCGTTCCGTATCAATTTACCCTTGTTATTAGGAAATTTGTCCTGCGCGGTGGGCTGTCCATTTCTCCAAGGCGTCATGACGTAGAACAATTCCCACCAGGTGAACGATTGCACCAGCAGCGCGTACAGCAGCGTGGAGCGGAGCGGGTGGAAGCTCAACCGCACTGAGGACAGGACAGGCACGCTACAGTACAGGTGGGCCACCACCGGCTCCCTCCAGGGAGGTGCACTTACGGGGCCGGAAGGAGACCGGGACGATCCCGAGAGCCGCACCCGTGTACGCGAGCGGTTGCAGCCCGTCAAAGAAAGGGCGGCTTGGCTCCTCTGGGGCCGCCGCCACGCTGCAGGCCTTGACGGGGGAGCCCCACATCGGGGTGCTTGCGGATGCCATCCGCACGGCAAACACCTTTGGCGTCGTGGACGGTGAGTCAGGAGGAGTACACACGAAGTGCACATGTTTCTGACGCGGAGCCACCGAGTGTAGCGGGCGTTGGGGCGGCGTCGGGTGGCGCAGCGCCCGGTTGGAGGCCATCGGCTGCGCTACTGAGCTGAGGTTTGGGTCGAGTGGCAAAGGCCGGGTCCGTTGAGCTTGGGCAGACACTGCCAGTATTGATCGTGTTGTCGGTCAACAACGAGTTTTCATCTCCTTAAAACGGTAGAGTGATGATTCTTTCTCAATTTGAGTGAGGATCCCAGAGGATCCTCACTACAATTGCGTATCATGAAAAGGCAAAAGTATAGGAGGTGTACGAATGTAGTGAAGATATGCTCTGCAAGCATCCCATGACGCTATAGTCGACAGACATTAAGCTGTTCTACTAAATCAATTTCCTTAATGGATTATTGACGTCGCACTGGGCGTGGTGAGCGCTTGCACTCGGCGCCTCCGTGTTTAGTTCATTAGACGTCTACGGTCAAAGAAGCACAGACAAACAGTGCTTAGCGAAATATGACGGGAAAGGTATCTCCTTTGGGTTTGGGAAAATGCAATTCATTCACTGAATGACTAACAGAGAACCATGATGGCAAAGCAATCAACAAATCATCTTTCTTTATTTACGGTGAATGGCACCGTAAGCTACGCTGAAATCCACCGTAAGCTTTTAACAGTGAACCGTTTCATTTTTGTATACGTACCTACTTGAGTTAAATTTGCACGGGACTTACGTGTTACGGGCTTGTAGCTTGTACGGTGGAAACAATGTCACGTTGTTCAAAGAAAAAGGTCAAACTTCCATAATTTAAGGAAAACTCTTCACGATTTTGAGGAAGTCTCAAAAAACTAAGGAAAATCCGCGTAATAGGAGACATTTTTTAAATCGTGTGGGGCGGGACTTTTCGAGCATTAAAAAGAAGTAAACAATAACAGGAAATCGTCTCCTCGCTCCCTTTATTGAAAACTTTACAGGTTGTTTGTGCGTATTTGGTAGAAAAAAAGGTTAAAAAAGAAATGGTGTGGTGGTGTTTACCGGCCGATGATGGTGGGCTCGTCGGCCATGGCCACCTCCTCGTTGGGCGCCTTGTTGCGCTTCTTCTTGCGCGAGTAGAGGAGGAAGAAGAAGGAGGAGAGTATCTGGCCTGCCAGCGACACCCACGCCAGCACCTGCCGAGGACGACACTCGTGAACATCACGAAGACCGGAGGATGACAACTTTGTTGTGGTTGCGAAGACTTGCCTGTGAGTAACCCATGACGAGCGGCACCCCGCCCAGCTGGGTTATCTGTTCGTACTCGGCGGCCTTGCGGAACACCTCGATCACGACAAGCAGGCCGCAGACTGTAAGCACCGAGAGTGAGGTTGCACGCGTTGGAAAGCGTTGTGGTCGAGTGCTATCTTTTTAAACGCATCCTCTGCAAATCAAACTGTATACCAAGATGACAGTTTCAACTGCAAAACTTAAGACTTGCATTTTAAACTGCGGAACTGATAAATAAAAATTGTCCAACTGGCCAGTTTGACAGTTAAAACTTGATAATCTTTTTCGTTTTCCAGTTTTAACTGTAGAACTTTTTCGTTTCGCCGTTGAAACTATCCGTTGAGATTTGCTGTCAACTGTCATTGTGTCATACAGTTAGATGTGCAGGAGGTCCGTATTTACAATGAAATGACAATTTTTCCTTTGCATTGCAGTGTATAGCTCATTCCTTACATGCGATGAACTGGATCCCGGCGGACAGCCGCTTGAAGGTGTACCGCGGCTCCTTGAAAGTGTAGAGCGCCGACAGGAAGCCCAGCACTAGCAGCAGTATCGACACCACGGAGAAAGTGACGAGCGTCCGCATGTAGCCTGGTAAGTAAGAACATATAAACTAGTGAACACTGTAAATGGGTGGGCGTCTTATGACGCCAAAATATTGGCATCCTCTATAGAACGCCAAATTTTGGCGTCATAAGACGCCCACCCATTTACAGGAAAGAGCCCACCTGTTTGGCTGTTTCAGAATGATTTTTCTTTAAGACTCGCTACAAATTGCTTTGCAGCAGTTTGTTGGGTCCTTTGTCACTCTACATTGC
>NW_026267219.1:326617-328777 GCF_000697945.3 Frankliniella occidentalis | reverse complement strand
CCCCCACTTCCCCTGCCCCTCTTCGTAGCCTCTGCTGGCCGGGCTTTCGCGCTCGGGAAATTAACGGCGTCATCATACAATTCGCATTGGTTGGGCCGGGCGAGGCCCTCTGGCCCTCCGGCCGGGCCCTTCGTCTGAAGGGCGCGGAGCGGAGCCTGGGCGGCGCCTAAAGTTCGACTTGGCTAACTACCACCGGCGTCCAAGTCGCGTCGCGCCAGCAGCCCCGGCACCGTGTACTCTTAGCTTTCTTACGAGGCGAAAATCACTTCGCGCTTAGAAAGACTTTTGGCTTGGCGCACCACGCAAGTTGCAAAGTGGGAAGTTGTTTGAGCAACACGGATTTTCTGTCATATGAGGGATGGCATACTACTTTTCAGGAGCCCCCCGCGGCTGCTCGTTGTCTGAAGTCATTGCCAGCGGAGCAAAGGGAAGCTGGAGGAGCTTATATATTGTCGCTTGCAGGAGGCGGCGGTGCCTAAGCTACCCTAACGCTCCGCAGCCTGCCTACCCCAACCCGTCGAGCATTCCCTCTGCTCCCTCTTCAGCTGCCGGCGGCTACTGTCATGCTAGATTATGGCAATAAGCGACGCTGCGGAGTTTCCGCCTGGCCTCACTTCAAACGGAGCAACTTGATTAGCCAAATAGCCAAATGAGGAGGGGGGTGGGAGAGAATTGTTGAGGTGAGTAGGAGTGAGAGAGAGAGGGAAAGGGGGTGGAGGGAAAAGAGGACGGGGGGAGGTATGGAACAAGGGAAGGTAGAGCGAGGGCGCGGGAGGACTAGTCGCAGTGTGCGGGAGGGAGTGGCTTGATTGCACGCGTGGCTTGTCTGCTCGCGGGGTGGTGTCGCAATTACTCACTGCGATTGCGAAGCATGTGACACGTGTAGGACGTCCTGTAATGCGTTCCGAGGGGGGAGGCCGCGCGTTGTTGTGGTTCCCTGAGGGAGTCGTCGGTTTTACCTTCTCTCTCTCTCTCTCTCTCTCTCTCTCTCTCTCTCTCTCTCTCTCTCTCTCTCTCAATCCCCGTCCCACACCCTTCCCCTCTCTCTTATTCTCGCCCCCCCCTTCCCTCCTCGCTTTCAATCTTGCTCTGGTAGTTTGTATGATGGCCGCCATATCGGCAGGCGGCTGAGTGGTTTTTAACTGCGACGTGTTTCCTAGCGCCGTATCGCACGATAGCAGCAAACGCCTTTCTCTGATAAAGTGCGCAAGTTGCACGCCCGCTTTCCCCTCCACCCCTGCCCCCTTCCACCAGCTCCAGGAAGGCATCTAGCCCTTGATTTACGTTCCGGCTAAAAGTTTGCGTGGAGTGTGTTGTTGCCTGTCAATGAGTGTGAGAGAGAGAGGTATAGAACAGTGGATGAGGGAGTGAGAAACGGAGACATTGCTCGGCGAATGCTTTGGTATACATACCCATGGTGGTGGTGATGCTCTCGTAGGCCGTGAGGTTGGTGGGGTGGAACTGCTCCGAGCAGAGCCTCCACAGCCCGGTGTGGCCCGACCTGAGTACGGTGCGGGAGTCCCTAAGGAAGATGCCCCCCGACTCTGGCTGCAGATCGTACCTGAATGAAAGAGCGTCGATGACAATACTGTTGGAGAACATACTTAGCAGGAAATACGGCTTGCATGCAATTATTTTGTCAATAACTGGTTATGTCGAAACCGCGATGTAAAAACCAGTAAATTTTACGACTGCTTTATTTAGAACTACGATTATCTTTCAAATATTTTTAACTTAAAAATAAACAATAAGTTTCTAGCTAAAAGTGCCGGACTTGTTAACTTCTTCTTACCAGTGGTCGGTGGATAGGGCGACGGTCCATAGCACGGCGATGATCACGATCCCCGCCGTGCACGAGGTGAGCACGCGCTTCTCGAACAGGTACCGCTCCTCCGCCATCTGCACAGACAATCATCACGAGTTATGGTGAGTAGTCCGCGTGACGAACGCAAACGATGACGAGCTTACCTTCGTGAGGGTCTCCTGCCGCTGGAGGGCGGCGCGCGTGGCGGCCTCATCCTCGGTCGGGTGGGGCTTCTTGATGGACGGCATGACGTCTCAGATTCACATGGCCCGTCGGTGCGACCTGCAACAAGCGTGACAGAGAGTGTGAGAGATGCGGTGTTCGGGTGCCGTTTGCGGTGCTGTACGCACCCCCCC
>NW_026267219.1:322570-326567 GCF_000697945.3 Frankliniella occidentalis | reverse complement strand
CCGGGTTTTCCGAAAGAGCACACTTCCTTTACTATAGTAAGGAAACAGACACGAATGACAATAATCATATTCGAACGCCACCACCTTACCGCCTTCTTATAAAGACTTTCATTTCAATCGTACACGCAAGGGTAGACCATCGACGCCATTTTCATAGAGCTTGGAGTCAAATTTATTGGTCTTATTTAATAATTCCTGATTTGAACCACATATAAATACAGCCCATTAACTGCAATATGGTATATACTACTTGTGTTGTTCCTGGTTGCACAAGTAAACCAGACACAGGTATAGTATTCAAATTCAAAAATTGGCCCAAAAACCAGATCCTTTCTGTGCAATGGCAGGAATATTTACCACAAATTCTAACGCTAACGCGTTAACGGCCCCATAGATTTTAATTTTTACGTCGGAATAGTCAAAATATTCTATTCAATATTAGATGTTGTCATAACTAATAAATGATATGATATTTATTTTTAGTTATGGTTGGTTGTACTAATTGGCTTCGCATACGTTTTGCTTACTATGAAATAATATTATTAGAAGCAAAATAGATCTACAGTTGAGGTTTATGAAACATAGTTTTCTTTTAAATATTCCTGGGAGCCGCACCCCAGCTGCAAAAAAGGGCGACAGGTTGGCAGCATTGTTAGCCGCCGCGCCTTCTTTTAAATGCGATTTGGAAGTCAGAAATACAGTCTTCGCTAACAATGCCTATCGTCGACTGATGCTGACTGGTCACGTTCGAAACAGCGTTTATGCTGCACCTTTTTACACGGCGGCAACATGTTATTATTCAAACGCGACCACTGAAAGTAGGGAGTATCGACGCCAGGCTCATATGATTTTTGGATAGGGTTGTACAAAGCAACAGGCGATCGTTTCTATTGGTCAAACTTTCCCGCGGAAATTTGTGATTGGCTGAAATTTCCCTGGCTCGACTCGGCCTGCTGCTCAGCTCGTCGTTCCCATGGAAACTTGTGGATGCAAACTCAAATTTATCAAATTTCATCAGACAAAATTATAGCAAGTACCTTTGTTGTCTGTCAAAATTTACTAAAAACTACCTCCGTTGTCTTCCACTCTCACGCGTTACAAGAACAGGGAATGACCTAAACGAATGAGTAACCACAACAACCAGACAAAACACTACAGAACATTCACATTCACATTTAAATACATATTGAAGAACTGAAACACGTGAGATTATTACTTTCAATAAGAAAATCTTTCTACGACACATTAGTTGCTTACACTTCTCTGCTTTGAAATAAACTATTGCATAACAATTACAGCTACTTTTTTAGAACGTTTCAAATTCATTTCTAACGATAAACTACCTTCTTGTCTACCACGATTTGACAGAATCGTATTTTTTTGCCTTTTTTTGCCCGGTTTAGCTTTTTAGAGTGCGTGTCTGTGTGTGAGCATGACCCTGCCAATGCTCAGTCACTCACTATTTCTTTTTCCTCTAGCTCCAAATCAGGCCGCAGTGGTCGATCAGGGTCTAATCAAGGGCAATTTAACGTGCTTCTGTGTGTGAGTGGGAAAAGGGGGTGGGGGTGTGTGTGTGTGAGAGAGAGGTAGGGAGGGGGAAAAGGGGGAGGGGGTAGGGCACCCCAAGGAGCCTCACGGAGAAGGAACCGGGGGGAGGAAGGGTGATGGAGTTACTGCCCGGGTTCACCGGCCTCAGACACATCTCCCACGGATCGCGCTTTGCCCCACCTCTCCCCTGAAACTTATTCCAAAATGTTTCTCTGAATCCTCTTTTTGACTTTGTCCATCAGGAGCGTCGTACTCACGGAAGGTGACGTCGCTGATCTCCTGGATGGTTTCGTCGAGCACCTCGGCCAGCGTCTGGTTGACGGTGAGATTGTCGTCCTGGCCGTCGGAGATGCGCTCCAGGATTTCCTCCTCCACCATGTGCAGCACCTTCTCGCTCTCCGCGTCGACGGGCTCCAGGTTCACTTCGTCGTCGACCGGGTCCGGGGAGCCTGCCCCGTCGTCCGCGTGGCTCACCTGCTCGCACACCCATTCATCACTGGTGAGTTGATGCCCGTTGACGCGCCCCGGTTGATGCCGGTTGACGCCGCCCGCGACTGAACGCGGCGCCTCTCCGATCAATCATTGTGGATCCTGCGGGCGGGCTTTGTCGTCATGGCCACCCCCTATCCCCATTCCCCGACTGACCTGCTCGTCAAAGTCGTTCTTGAGCCAGTCGTAGTCCAGGGGCGTGCCCGGCGTGGTGAGCTCGGGGGTGGGCGCCGCGGGGTCCGCGGGGTCCACGGGGGCGGCAGGGTCCGTGGGGGCGGTCGGCCCGGGGGTGGCGCCCGGCTGCGGCGGCTGCTGCGGGATGTTGAGGCGCAGCGCGGAGCCCCGCCTGCAGGACCGCGGACACACACACTCACATGGAAATCATTTTCTGTAATTAAATATTGCCCCGGGAGGGAGGGACACGAAAGATAATGAAATACCGAAAAGGGCCGGGGGGAGACGTGTTATTCTTTAATGGCGTCGTATATTATTGCGGGTGATACGCAACGGGGATTTTAAAAAAAGAGATAAAAAGTACTTCACTCTCTTTGCAACAACCGAGTTTCATACTTACACCCTGTTCCGCATTTGTGGCATTTCGCCCGCGGCATTTTTTGAATTCTTTTTCAGAGGGTCGGCCGGGGGCTGCTCAACGGCTCCGCGGGCCCCCTGACGTTATTATCACGCTGTTATTATTATTTACGAAGGGCAGAAAGAAGCGCTGCCGCGCGCTCGCGCCGCCACCCACCTCCGCGCCGCCAGCCCGAACTTGAAGCGGTTGGTGATGAACTGCCGGCAGCGCTTCCGCTTCCGGCCCCGCAGCCCCATCCACTTGCACGGCTGCGCCCGCGGCCGCTTCGTCGTGGAGACGGGCGCTGTAAGCGGACCAGGCGGGGATTAAGCATTTCCTGCCAGTGAAGGGCACACATTTTTGTTTGTTTGTTGTTGGCCCGAAATTGGAAAATTTATTAACTTAATTTTCGTAAGAGGAGGGGAAAGACAAGGGGGCCCACCGGGTTTTGTTCTAGTAGATACACAAAGGAGATATCAACACTGGAAAACAATGGTGCTATACAACACCTTTTTAAGTTGCTACTGCAGTAGTGCCTTTGTAAAGGAGAGGCACAAACATTACCAAAAATAGCACCCTTAAAGGCCAAGTGGCGTCTTTAAAACGGCATTGTAGCACCTTTGTTTTTCCAGTCAAGTGCAAACTTCTACTCAAGATCATTTTACTGCACAACATTTGTTGAAAAAAAATAATACTGGCACTACACTACAACTGCCTGCAACTGAAGCACTACCAAGCACTAATGTCCACTGTAAAATATGCATCTATTTTTAACTGTCAGCTATGCATACAATAATTTTTTCTATTGTAAAGTGTTCAGTGAATGACACGAAATTACAGTGGCTATGAGATTTTTTTTTCCGGCGTCGTAGATTTCGAATGCAATTTTTGTTCTGAGCGAAGCCCCTTGCATGTGGAGGGTAGGCACCTGTACGCGAGCTGTGCACGGTGTGTGGCCTACCCTCGGACCCCCAGGCGGCGGCGTGGTCGCGCCGTACATATCTCTTTTCGACGACGACAAAGGCGGGGCGTCCTCGTCCTCACTAGTACTTTGGACGTCGCGATTCTTGACACTGTAAAGTACTTCTGTAGCCTCCTCCTTTGGCCTGCTCCTCCGCTGGTCCAAGGGGGAGGACAGCAGCTGGACAGCAGCGCTACTCTAATCGACACGCCCCGGGGCGAACAGGGCTGTCCCCCGGGGTGTCACGCGCAGCCGTGGGTATAGATTGCACTGCTAGTTGTCCCGGGGTCGCCCTGCCCGGTCCACCACTCGGGCCTGAGCGATGCTTTTGTCTGTTCGGCCACGCCCCGCCAAGCCTCGGGGACGGGAACAGCCCCCAGGCCCGGACCCATCTGCGAGCGTCCCAGGCGTCGTCGCTTTCCCTTCCA
>NW_026267219.1:312574-315128 GCF_000697945.3 Frankliniella occidentalis | reverse complement strand
CCCCCTTCCTCCCCACCCGCCTTCGGGACGCGCGACGTCGCAGGATTTGAAGTTCCCGCCGCCGCGACAGGCGACATTCATGACGCGACCGCCTCTGTTCAAGTTTGGCGCGGGCGTAGTTTCGGCGAGACAGACGTGACCACGCAAAGTTTGGCGCGGCGCGCGCCGTGTCGCGTCGGCGGGTCCAAACAGCGGAGTGGGCTCGTGTGGCTCGCGTTGTCCGGATCGAACGCCGACACCCGAGCCCTTCGCGCTCATTAGGGGTGCGGCCCATGCTGCGCGACCTTTAGAGGGAGGATGCAAATGTTTTGTGTTCCGGAAAGGGTCGGGAACATCACTGGAGTCCGTAGGAACCCCAGGGTGGTATCTCAGTGTACAAATATTAGAGGGGCTTACGGACTCTAGTGATGACACCAAGAAAGAGAATCGTAGTTCTAGGGGGAAAATTTCCAGGATGTGTGTTGTCAAAAATTGCAGTTTGAAATTGTAAAATTACAAGGACTTGTATCGACTTGCGATTGCTCGATAAAGCAAGATTAGGCAGTTGCAAATTTACTATATGTTTTGTAAATAAAAATTACAATAACACATGTTGTAAATTTACGAGGATATTTTTTACAATGGGTCCCTTATTGATCTATTTTAGGACCCCATACTTTTTGTTTCGCCCGCTAAGGTAACGCAGTTGGGCACGCCGCCTTGAGAATGATGCGAGCTTTGCGCCGCGGCCTAGGTACAAGTTGTTGTTTGATGGGCGGCCGGAGAGGCATAGCATAGCGCCGTGCTGTTGGCGCCGCCGCCGCCGCTCCTCCTGGGGCCAGAGCAGAACAAGTCGGTCGAGAGAATCAGAAAACTTACGCTCAACTTGAAGCCCTCCCTGAGGCTGACAACAGCCAGGCCAGAGAGCAGGCCAGACTCATTCCAGGGAGTCGCTAAAGTCGCGCGGACAGTCGGCGGGGCGCGGCGTGGCGGGGTGGGCCCGCCATCCCATGGGGGCAGGGCACCTTTGTGCCACTACAAAGCCTGTCCTCTATTCTCCTCTCGGGCCGCCACTTTCCATCCACCCCGCTGCCCCCCCCCCCTCTCCCGGCTCTCGGCGAGATAACACGGCGGCATTACTTACATTGAGAGAATAACAGAAATAATTACAGTCCTCAAAGGGTTTTGGCTAGCTGCAAGGCCCCACGGCGGCTCCTCGCGGGCAAGCGGGGGGAGGCGGCTGCAAAAATGTACACTTCAAAGTCGAAGTTCGTGGTGTTCGTTCGGTGGGAAGCAAGTACTAAACAAGTACTAAAAAACTCATTTTTAGCACCTTGTTCATTTTTTAGTGGGTGACTTGATATGTTTGTTTCTCCTTGAGTTTGACGAAATTTACCCTTGTCAAGTGAAGCATGGAGAAAGTTCATGAAAGATCACTGAGGTTTACTGGTTTACCAACGTTCAGAAATAAATACACCTATAACAAGTTGAGGCCCATTCCCCTGTTATTTGCTCACGAAAACTGCCCGGGCGGATCCATGTCTGCAGGGCAGCGCTCGCATTCGCATAGTTCCAGGCATAGTCGAGTTGTTGAGCAATGGCAGGAGCTGCTCTCGACTTTTAATGAGTTCCCAACACCGATGTGGCGCAAACAACTTTGTGTTTCTCCTTCCTGGCAGTGGGGCCCCGAGGAACTTATTGGCTGCCGGACTCCTCAGGGCGTGACTCGGCGAGGTAGCTATAATGTTGACCCTTTTTTCGGATCACTCTGGAGTCTCCGGGACACACATTGCTCCGTCCCTCCAGCAGCGGCGGAAGGCAGGGAGCAGCAGGAGGAGAAAAGGGGGGGGGGGCACTCTGGAGCCACTCTGGAGGGAGAGAGCGTGGGGTCGGCGACGGCGTGCCAGCCAGCCAGCCAGCCCCTGGCCACGGCGGGCCGCTGGAAGGCGGTATGTGTCGAAGCTTTTATTCGAGGATCTCCCCCCCTTCCCCCCGCACACACTCGTCCTCCTCTCCCCTACGCACTTGAGGCATCCCTCTTTACTTTATCGCCGCGGGGCCCATCTCCCCTCCAATCGCGGTCGGGCGGGGCGCGGCGGGGCGGCCGTTCCTCTAGCGCGCCTCGCTCTCGTCTCCACCCTCACCCCTACCCACTGCTGTGCTGTACCTGCCCCCGCCCCATCACTTTGCCCGCATGGTTCAAATACACCTTCGCGACCTTCTTCGCCACCTGCCGGCCCTCTTTTCCTTTCTATTTTTATTTTGTGTGTCTCACTCCCTCGCATCTTGTTTGGTGAAGCCCCCCACCCGCCCCCCAACTCTTGCAGGCCACTGGGCTCGCCTGCCCACCCTCCCTCCAGGCAGTCCGCGGGCCGCCTCGCCTTCGCCTCCACACCGCCATGTTCTAAATTCGCGTGCCGGATTCTGTTTTATGGAAATGAGAGAAAATGGAAAAACAAGTAAATGTGGGCTGTGGTATTTATTTTTGCGAACTCCTTTGGCCCCCGTTGCGTCTCGTCCCGTCCACCCTGCTTCTCGCGTTGGTTTGTTTTCTCTGCGTCTACATTACATGATA
>NW_026267219.1:311395-312524 GCF_000697945.3 Frankliniella occidentalis | reverse complement strand
CTCCCCTTTCTCCAGTCCTTGTCGCTGTAAAAGTTACACTGAAAGTTCTGTAAAAATATTTACAAATCGTGGTATGAAATTTAAAAGGAGCAGGCTCAAAAAGAACAGCTAGGCTCCTCCTGTTGATCTCTTTGGTGGCGGTTACAATAAAAGACACTACTCAAACCTTTAGAGAGTCAAGAGAATCCTTAATTCCTGTGCGTATTCCTTATTCTTTTATCGGACGATTTCAAAATCCGTGCGATGTGTGTATAAAGACATTTGGGGTTTCAGATTCAGAGCCAGTGTGCTTTCCTTCCTAGTTTTCCCAGCGACTTCTGTTCGCAGCCAATGGTACTCGGGTGCTTCTAATAGCCTTCGTGCCCAAAGCGGGCTGCTGCAACCCACAACCCACAAGCGCCCCGATCTGACAACATGGTGGCCGCCGGAAATCCGGGCTGAAGCGGACGCGGGGGGCTCCCCAGCGGCCGGAGGCGCCCCTGTGTGGGTGCGCGTCTGCTCAGTGCAAATGTTGATGTGGTTAACGTGGAGCGGCGAGCAGCGGCGACACAGTCGGGCGCCAGCGCCGCCGCCGCCCCGCCTACTGTCTCGTTGTTGTTTGCTCATATTTTTTACGATTTTCGTTTTGACGACTTACGAGCAGAGTTGCGGGGACGACGCGGCGGCGGTGGCTTCTCCAGCGGGCGGCTCACCCCTTCCCTCCTTTACCCACCGCGCGCATCGCAGGAAGTGTAACAAGGAGGGCAAACAAATGGTATGCCCTTGCTTGGCTCCAGGCTAACCAACGGGACCGGAGGAGAGAGATTTGCAAATGGGAATAGCGACTCGGACTCCCTCCGCAAGTAATCCGAACGGAGAACAGCAAACGGTTGCCGAACGACAAACCTTGGCTGCAGATTCTCTCCCGCCGCTGCTGCCGCGGGGCGGGGCGACCGCACGGTGAAACCGCTTACCTGACTTTCAGGTAACTTTTTTCGGGATTCAGGTAATTTTACCTGATTTGACGATTTTCAGGTAATTTTACCTGATTTTTGCCGTATTCAGGTTGCTTACCTGATTCTGGGCCCGGCCGGAGGGAGCCTCGGGTCCCTGGCGCTCTTTTGCAGGCCCAATGGGTGGGGAGGGGGCG
>NW_026267219.1:304636-305185 GCF_000697945.3 Frankliniella occidentalis | reverse complement strand
CCCCTTCCTCCCCCGGGTGAGGCGAGGCCGCCCGACCGATCCCGCCCCGCGATGCACCCCCACACGCTTTAATTAAGATTCGCTACGCCACGCCCCACCACGCCCCGCCGTCGCGCCACCTCTGGACGCACTACTGGCGCGCGACCCCACGCGATAATGCATGCGTTCTGTGCAAGGTGACCAGAGGAGAAATAGCCCTGGCTTTGACGGGAAAAATTTTAATGCGATGCATGGCATAGAACTATACAACTTAAAATTGTAAAATTGCACTACACGCTTAGTGTATTTGTGTGTGTCTGGGTGGTTTTCTCTCTTTTTGTATTTTTCTTTAAATTGACTGGCAACAGTACTGGGTATTGGCTAATGCGACCATAGACCTAAGGCTGACGACTCTCTGTGAAAAATAGCACGGGGAAATTGTCCGTGGAGCGTATCGTAAAATTACAATTCAAAACTGTAAATTTACAATCATACGGGATGTTACAATGGTTTCTTTTCCTTTCGCGGATTTATCCGCCGTGGATTAGGTGGTGGGGGATTGGACTGAAC
>NW_026267219.1:303031-304586 GCF_000697945.3 Frankliniella occidentalis | reverse complement strand
GGGGTCAGATATACACACGGCCAAGTTTGCGCTCGCCCCGACTTAGCACACCGGGGGGTCCTACCCGCGCTTCTACACCGTCACAAAAAAACACTCACACACACACAGACACACACTGAAAAGTGGTGCAGCGGGCGCGGGTGGTCGCTCGATGGAGCCGCCCGGCCCGCTGCACCCCGCCGCGCCCCTCCCCGCATGCCCAGCCCCCGCCGTGATTGGGAAGTGCTCCTCCGTCCCCTCTGCCATACCCCCCACCGCTGCCCTCTCCCCCGCCCCCTCTTCCAATTTGCTCCCTGCAGGCCAACATCTTCCTTCCCCTCCGGACAATTAATGCCCGCTGCCTTCCGAGTTCTTCCTCGTCCAGCTTCCCAGTCCCGCCCCGCCCCGTCCTTGCGACTTGTAAAATGGGATTGCCGCAGCTGCACGACCCTCCTCTGGCCCGCCGACGACCCCGGCCTGGTTTTGCAAGCGGCCCTTCCTGCTCGCCGCGCCGCGCCGGGTTTGAGGTTTGAGGCGACCGGAACGGAGCCACCCCCCCCCCTCCCCCTTTTCACCCTACCATCGCCTGCGAGACGAAAGAAATGTAGCTGCGGTGGCCGGTGGCGCACAGCGACCCACAAATCCGACTCGCCCCTCTGAAAAAAGTGCACCTACGCTGAGTCAGGGCCGTCGGGCTGTTGGCGCTGGGCACACAGTGGACGTATACGCACCGGACCTCGTCCTGGTTTCGGTCCTGACCGCGACGAGGCCAACGCGGGCGTGTCGCTCAGGTCACCCCGTGTCGGGACGAGTGGGGGGATGGAATAAGGAGAAGTGGCGGTCGTAGGAGTTAGTTGGCGGGGCCGCTAATAAAGCAGAAGGTCGCGAGTGGGGGTCCCGCGTCCCGCCCAGTCCGGGCCAAACAACAACCGAAAACAAACGCAGTGGTGGTAATGGGATCTGCGCGGGCCAGCGGCGGGGCGGGGCTGGTGGGGCCAGAGGGCCGCGCTGGCAGGAGAGGGGAGCCACTTAGGGCGTCTGTCCAGCCGGCCCTGAGTGCCGCTCGGCTGCTCGCCCTGCCCTGCCTTCCCTGCCCACGCACCTGGGTCGTGTTCAGTGGGAGCTGCGCGAAGCTTCGCGGTGCACCTCCTCCCTGCCTCTCCCGCCTTTGTCTTCTGTTACATCTCAGCTCGCAGTCGGAGGGCCCTTGCCCCCACGCCCGGCCGGCCGAGGTGTGCTGCTGCGCCCTGTGCCTTGCCCAGCAGCACTCTTTCTTAGACTCATCAGGCGAGCCCACCGGTACAGTCATCTCCGGACCGGAGGAATTTTTCGCCCTGAGATGAAAAGCACGCTGAGGGCAAGGGCGCGGGGCCGGGGTGCGGCAGTATTATTCATGTTCTTTTTTTGCGTCGTCTTCCTCTCGAGCCCTTCAGGACACGATTCGGAGCGGACAGGAAATTTGATAATTAGAGTTTTGCATCATTGGTAGGGGCCGCAGGTATTGCGGTGACTCGATAAGTCACCACTGCGTCTCCATTTTCTAGATGAGAGAGAAGAGAGAGGTAAAAGGGGGGGG
>NW_026267219.1:293545-302981 GCF_000697945.3 Frankliniella occidentalis | reverse complement strand
GTAGTGGGCCGGTGAAGGGGGTCGCACTGCCGCAGGCAAGTCTTGTTCTCCATTCTTTTCCCATCCCAGCGATACATAATCGAAAGTGTGTTCCTAACAACCCTCCCCCTTTTCTTTTCCGCTTCTCCCTCACATCCACCTCTCCCTAACTCGCCCTGATTCTCCCCTCCCCTACTCAGATCCAGCAGCAAAATTTTGCTCTTTTGGAAATATCAATCACTGTGAAAAATATCGTCGTAAATTTACAAAAATTTTGTAAACTTGAATTAAAATTTAAGTTCAAAATTTACGACAGCACATTTTTTTACCCGCCAAGGGATTTGAAGTCGATACATACTGCATGTATTTTACGATTACAAATTGTTATTTTACAACTTGCGTCAAGGAAAATTTTCCTGTAAACCTACCTACTTTTTTCACAGTGATGTGTTTGTGATATTTAGCCGCTGTGATTCAAAGAGAAACGCTGCTCTTGCGGTACCATTTTTCTCCTCCCCATTATTCTCTCTGACCGCCGCGTCAAAGTGAAGAAGGAGATTGCAAGAGCGGGGGGCGAGTCGAGCCGCGCTCCAATAAAGGAGGCGAGCAGATTTTCACCTCTTGAATGGCAAGGCTGGCCGCCGGGTTGCTATCGGAGTTTATTCAATTCCCCGGCAGCGTCTGTCTGTCGCCATGAGTAGGGCCCACATCACCCCCTGCGGGGGAGGTGGGAGGAGAGAGGTGCGGAATTGCCTCCCTAGGGACCGACAAACGCAGACGAGGCGGCTTTTAATCCGAATACAACGACGGCGATGCCCTCTCAATTCCAGACAATTTGCATTTGAATCGGTGAGGGCAGCACCCCCCTCCCCTCCCCCCCCCCAATTCTCCTCACGCTCTCTCGTCTTTTGCCTTTCTCCTCAGCTCTCGGCCCTCCCTCAATCCCCTTCGTAGTATCTGCATATAAGCTAAAAGTCATCGCTGTGACGTCATGCCTCTGACGCCTGACGCTGGAAGCGAGGTGGCCCCACTTAAACAACCAACACTTATTGGGCTTCAGTTTTGTGTCGTACACTCACAATGCCACTTAATGAGTACAGGACTCTGGTACACTGCAAACAAGTATGATAGGAAAAATGACAGCATCAACTGCCAATTATATTTCAGCAACATCTATGTTATACTCTATTTCGACTAACGGAGGAAGAAGAATATCGGATAGAATGTAAAGGTTCATGGTTGGCCAAGCGCTTGCCCCCACTACCGGCGTGACGTAGAGACCGGACGCGGTAGCGTTTATGTTCTACCCGCTCTTCTTCTTCCTGTGTTAGTCGAAATACACTATTAGAAAAACAGAAAAATACAGAAAAACAGTATGGTTGTAGTTTCAATGGTTAAAATTTGGTACGGAGAGCAATGTACACGGCCACCGTGCAGGAAGAACTATCTTCTACAGTGGAGCCGTTTTCTTACACTGTGCAATGATAACATCGTGGTGTGTGTGCCAAAAAGGTGGCGGTCCTTTTTGATTGCAAAATTTTGGCCGTCTTTTTGGAGGCTGCCAATTTTTGGCCTCCTTTCCTTGCCAAAATTTGGTCGTCTTTTTGGAGCTGCTAATTTTTGGCGTCCTTATTTGCCAAAAGTTGGCCTTCTTTCAAAACGAAAAGCTCCCAAACGATAGGGTCCTCTACCGAAATGGTCCGGCTCTCGTAAATGTCGGTATTGTAATTACATTACCTGGCCAAGTTATGGTAGCGGTCGTTTTGAATCCCATCACACAGTAGCTCGTGTGAAAGCTTTTATCTCGAGGAATCTACAAATGCCATCCACTCTCCGATGATATCCGTCTAAAAGGAAATATTAGCCAAAAACATAAACGTGATCATTGATGATTGCTGATAGCAATCATACCATGATTACTGTTGAGTTTTCAGAGTACCCTTGTGCAATGACTAAGAGCGGCATCTACAGTAACGCCGTGGATCGTTTCGTATTAGACTCTTATTTTTTTACAGTGTAGGGCAGTGTGTGTAAGGCACTGTGAGAAATACTCGGAAGTGTTACGGAAAAAATTTTCATGATAAAAGTCGTAAAATTACAATTTGAGATTGTAAATTTACAAGCACCCCATATCGACTTGGAATTGACTGTCGTAAATTTACGACATATTTTTTAAATCAAAATTCCAACAAATGTAAATTTACGAAGATATTTTTCACAGTGGTTAGTGGGTGTTAAATGGGCACATTTGCAAGGGTGCTAAAGGTTTTTGATTTTTCATGACTCAAAAGGCCGAGGGGGCCACCACTCGCGTAATCCTGTGTACAGATAAGGGTGAATCTCCAATCCTTTTGTATTCCGAGTAATACTTCACCAAATTTTAAAACATTATAGCTAAATTTCACCTGATTGTCCTAATTGAATGGTTTTAGAGCCAGAAATTCAACAAAACTCAAGTGTAATCCCTCAAAATTCACGTGTAATCCCTCAAAATTCACGTGTAATCCCTCAAAATTCACGTGTAATCCCTGTAATCACGTTATCCTGTGTATATTCTAAATCAAAGTGGTGGCCTCGTGGTGGCCCCCTCGGAAAAGGCAAGCCGAAAGCGAGCTAAGAAAGAAGAATGCCTTTAGCAGTTTTAATTTTCGCGTGTTGTTTTAACACGATACTCTTGTTGCAGACGGAGAGTCCGGCCACCGGCGGAGTTGAGGCAGACCACCCGCTGTCCGCAGCCAACCGATCCGGCTTGAAATTCAAGAAACTTTCTTTTACCGGGTGACATTTGAATTGTACTTCAGCGTATTAACTTTTGTATCGTATCTTTGAGTTTCAGTTTTGTTTCATCAATTCCGTGGTAAAGTTGACGACTGCCTCGTCCACCATATTGTTTTTGTGTTGTGTTTCTCCGTACACTAAGATTGTAATTTGGCCAAGTAGTTAGTGTAATCATTACGCATACTTAATTGGTGCAGGGTCGATTTTTCGCTTCCCACACTTTACACCATGTTTCATAGGGAGCCTGAATCGTTGGCGTGAATGCTGGTGCATGACTTAAGCTTCAGTTTTATTTTATTGTGTGTTATTAGTTTTGCTTTTAGTTAAAGCCGACATAACGTTTACGACAGCCTCGTGTACGTGCGTGCTGGGGATGGCCAACCCCTCTCAGCTGCTCTCCCGAGTTACCTAACGCGATGCTCTTGTTGCAGACGTAGAATCCGGGACACGAGCGGAACTGAAGCAGACCGTCCGCCGTCCCCAGCCAACCGATCCAGTCTGTGAGTCTGATGTGGAAGTCGTGGAGCACAAGATCGCCGTGCTAGAGGACGGTGCAGACGGGGGCGACGGCGATTACCTGGGGCTGGCGGTGACTGGGTGGTACTCGCTCCACCGCACGGAGGAAGACGCGAGCAGTGACGGTGAACACGAAGGCGATGAGTACCTCGCGCAGCAACCCGAGAACGGCGGACAGGGTTCGCCTTGTGCTGGAGACGCGGCCGAGGACAGAAGTAGTATAACTTTGAACCAAGAGGAGGCCGACGGAGAGCAGCAGAGAGATCGTGCGCAGGAAAAGCGTGTGCGAAGTGGGAAAAAGACGTACCAGTGTGGTGAATGCAAGAAGCACTATAACCATAAAACTCAGTTTGAGAGGCACGCCAGGACCCACACTGGCGAGAAACCATTTAAATGCCATCTTTGCCAGAGGCGTTTTACTCAGAAAAAAAGCCTTGTTGATCACATAAACATTCACACCGGCGAGAAACCATTTGAATGTGACATTTGTAAACAGCGTTTTATTAAAAAGTTCAATTTGCGTCGTCACGAGAAAACACACTGCTGTACCGCTGCGGATCTGTAAACGTTTGGTTATAATTCAAGAGGCCAATAATTCCGCTAATTATTATGGAGTATATATTAGTTTTCTCGAGTTTTTCATTTGTTTTATCAAGGCTGACACAACGTTTACAAAAACTGTGTTCGCCAAACACGCCACCTTGTAGTCTACGTCAGGACCCACACTGGCGAGAAACCATTTGAATGTTACATTTGTAATAGGCACTTTTCCCAAAAATGTACGCTTGATTGCCACGTCGAGATTCACACTGGTGAAAAACCATTTGAATGTGGCATTTGTTAACAACATTTTCGTCTCAAATCCTATTTTTCCATGAGAAAACGCGCTGTATTGCTGCAGATCTGTTTTTATTTGGTTATATTTCAAGTGGCAACTTCCGACTAAATTGTGCTTAAATGTGTTATTTTGTGTTTTATGCTTAAATGTGTTATTTTGAGTTTTAAATTTTAATGTTTCCTTCTTTTTTTCATTGAGGCCGACAACATGTTTACGCCATTCTAGTATCTCGTCGGTCGGATGGTGTTAGGGTTGAGTTTCAGAAAACGATATAATTGTTATTTTGTAATCAGAAATAAAACCACAAAGCTGCACTTTCCTATTTCCAATTACACGTTGCGAGTAGTTAGATGCATGATGGTTCAATAAATAATTGGGGCAGCGTCGAATTTTCGCTTCCGCGCTTCGAACATGAAGCTTCCTGCATCGTGCACGTGAATGCTGGTTATGGCAACTTCCTATCTGCTCTCTCGAGTGATCTAATGCGATGCTCTTGTTGCAGACCCGATTTTTGAACCGTATGTGGATGTCGCCGGTTGCAAGATCGCCGTGCTTGAGGACGATATATACGGAGGCGACGGCGATCAGCTGGGGCTGGTGGTGACCGGGTGCTACTCTCTCCACCGCGCGGAGGATGATGCGAGCAGTGACGGAGAAGGACACGAGGAAGACGGAGCCTTCGAGCAGCAGCCCGAGGAGTGCAGACAGGGGTCGCCTCGTAGAGGAGACGCCGCCGTGGACAGGAGTGGCTCTGGAGACCAAGAGGATCCCGACGGGGAGCAGCAGAGAGATCCGTTGCGGAAAAAGCTTGTCCGAAGTGGGGAAAGGGCGTTCCAGTGTGGTGTATGCAAGAAGAACTTTACCCACAAAAGTCTTTTTGATAGGCACACCAAGACACACACTGGCGAGAAACCGTATAAATGTGATGTTTGTAGTAAGCGGTTTTCCCTAAAAGGTAACCTAAATGCCCACGTGAAGACCCACAATGGCACATTTGAATGTGACACTTGTAATATGCGTTTTTCCCAAAAGTGCACTCTTAAACGCCACGTCAGGGCCCACACTGGCGTGGAGAAACCATACCAATGTGACACTTGTAATAAGCGCTTTTTCTATAAATGCAAGCTTGAATACCACGCCAGGACGCACACTGGCGAGAAACCATATAAATGCGACATTTGTAACAAGCGGTTTGCCTTACAAGGGAATCTTAATGCTCACCTGAGGACCCACAATGGCACATATGAATGTGACACTTGTAATATGCGTTTTTCCCAAGAATGCACACTTCAACGCCACGTCAGGGCCCACACTGGCGAGGAGAAACCATACCAATGTGACACTTGTAATAAGCGCTTTTCCCATAAATGCAGGCTTGAATACCACGCCAGGACGCACACTGGCGAGAAACCGTATGAATGTGACACTTGTAAAAGGCGTTTCAACCATAAACGCAACCTTGAAGCCCACATCAGGACCCACACTGGCGAGAAACCATTTGAATGTTACATTTGTAACAGGCGTTTCATCCAGAAAAATATCCTTGACTCCCACGTCAGGATCCACACTGGCGAAAAACCATTTGCATGTGACATTTGTAAACAGCGTTTTCGCACCAAATCCATGTTTTGTCGTCACGAGAAAACACACTGTGCTGCCGCAGATCTGTAAATCTTTCGCTTTTCATGCAGTTGGCTACTCACACCTTGAGTCTCTTAAGTTTTAGTGTATTATTTATAGATTTTTGATAAGACAAAATGTTTACGACAGTCTAGTCGGTTATTTAGTGTTTGCCATTGTGTTTCAGGAATAGATATGATTGTAATCACTTAATCAAAAAATAAAACCGCAAACATGTTCCTTTGTGCAACAAGTTGAATTAATAATTGCGTTTTACTTAATGCAGGGTCTATTTTCCGCTTCCTACATCGTGCATGTTCGTGCGGATGATGGCAAGTGTCTCTTTTCTGCTGTTTCCGGGTGTTCTAACGCGATGCTTTTGTTGCAGATTAAGTCCCAGACACCCACGGCGCGAGATCCTGTGCAGTAAGGGCGTGTCCGGAGGGCTTTAAAAAAGGCATACCAACGTAGCTAGCGACTGTGAGAAAAATTTTGGCTGCAATCAAGCTCGTTTTGACAGGCACTCCAGGCACTGCATGGCCCAGACCGACATTTGCCACCCCGCCGCAGGTTCTTCACATTGAAGCTTTTACACCAAGTCTTTACCTCTCCAATACAAAAAGTGATTGAGATCCGAAAATTCCCTCAGAAAAATTCGACGACTGTTTTAACAGTCATGTATAGATGTTTAAAAGTCATCTACTGCTAAGACGTAAAATTATTAAACAAACGTCTACCATGACTTCTTTTAGACCGTCTTGATGGTAGCAATGAAGGCATCTACTATGGACCTCCATGCGTAGACATACGTTATTTTAGAGCCACTAAATTCTGAAGCATATTTTGAAGCCGTGACTTAACACTTTTCTTTCTGCAGCTCCTGTTGGTGGCAGCACATGGGCCTGCATGTCGCGTCAGTGTGCGCATCCAAACGCTTTGTTACACAGCCGGATGTGGTTGGCCGTGCCCGGTGGAATGCTCATAGCAGGGTGGGGAGGGGCCACTCTTCCGGAAGAAGCTTCGGAGCAGAAAAAGGTACGTTACAGGCGGTAAGGGAGTCGGGGGTGAGGGCGTGTCACGGACTATACAGGTGCATGGTTATGTCGGCCCCAGTGGCGTCTTCACACTGGTAACGGCAAAGGTATGAGACTAAAGCGCTTGCCCTAGATGAAATTCTGGCTGACGTTAGTCAAACCTCAACTGAACTTAACAGAAAGTCTAACTGAAGTGAACTGCCAATAGCCGCATTTAACTGAGGATACATCGATTTTTTCGTTTTTTTACTGACCTTATCCGATTTTATTTTAAACTTTGCTGATCTGTTTTCAGCTAAAAATATGCACCTCGCTTCTACCTTAAAGCGAACTGAATGTGGCTGATGATACCGACTGAGTTTAGCTGCGTTTGTGTGTCTTTTAGCTAGATTACCTGAATCGGACTGAAACGCAACTGAATCCAGCGCAGCTTCTAGATATTTTGCCGCCAGTTCGTTTCAGTTTACTTCAATCCTCCCTGTCCCGACTGAATTAGACTGAATTTTATCAGTGTCTGACTGGCCGGTGAATACATTACTAATTTCAGTAGTACAGCTGTTGTTGTCAGTGTGCCGCTCACATCTGAAATAAAATGCGAAAGGGCTGATCTTTCTGGTTGGCGGTCTTTACAAACATCAGTAAAACCACAACGTTTAATCAGTCGAAAATAAGGACTGAAGAAAGCTGCAGTCTAGCTGATCCACGGTCCGCATGTCTTACAGCAAAATTCAGTTGACTATCAACATGATTCAGTCCCGGATTTTGACTGTTAATTGATCCTCTCTAGCTGATCTTACCTAAAGTGACCTTCAGCTGATCGCAGCCTAAGCCAAGGTGCACAAAAGCCACTGCTCAGTTCGATCTCATGAAATGGCAGGAAAAAATCAGTCCTCGACTCTAGCTGATATTAACTTAATTTTAACTGAAGGTGGCTGAAAAGTAGTCGCTCCTCCGCTCCGGTAGATGATGACTAAAAATTTGTAACCTCATGTAAGAGCGGGTAAAATCGGGTAATATCAGGTCGATCAGTTAAAAGCGGGTAAAGTCAGTTCCTTCAGTCGGACCTTCAAATTTATCAGTAAACTGCAGCTAGGATTTCATCTAGGGTGTTTATGGACGTCAATAATTGTATTACCTGTAAATATTAGTGGAAATGTTAGGACCTCTATCAAGGCATGACATCGCCTTTAGCAACGCGTGACTTTCCGGTTCCATACTTTTATCAGAGTGAAGTATAACAAACCACGATCTGCAAAACTAACAGTAGAACGAGATCACTGCAAAACCAAAAGTTTTGCTGGTTAAACTGCTTATCTAAAAGTCTTTCAGTTAAACTGCGAAACTGAAAAGTTTCACAGTTTTAACTTCCAAAATGTGAAGTTCAACAGTCAAGTTCAACTGTCTAACTAACCCTATGCAGTTGAAACCGTTGAAATACACAGTTTTGCAGTTTAAACAGTAGAACTTTTTAGTTTCGCAGTTTAAACTGTAATACATTTGGTTTTGAAGTTCAAACTGTCCTCTTGTTATATAGTTAGATTTGCACAGCATCTCTAATTCGCTAGAAAAACTAATATGACCTTTGTCACATCAATTCGTGTGACGTGTGACCCGTTTTGATCGAACCATCTAATGTGACCTGACAAGGGGACTAAGGCAGGTGTAAATTGCCGATCGTGCCCAAACTCGGTATATTTGCTTCTTATATATGTAGGTGACGAATAGCGACCAAATTTTGCCTGAGTGTCACATGCCGCAGAATACATAGGTGGCCACACCATAAACGTCACCAAAACTACGGCCATACCACGCGCGACATACCAGATATCATGACAGATATCACATTAGTTTCTCCAGTGTTCGGTCGAGATCAAAACAGTTTTGAAAACTGCAACTGTAGGGGATACCCTCACAAAAAGTCGGGCGGTTCATAGTACAGTTCCAGTCTTTCAGTCTTTCACTCCTTTTTTTGTTTGTTTTGCTAGATTCTGAGTTGCGGGGTACTTTGGTGCGTCTCCCGGGGAAACGCGTGAAAAACTCACCCCTTTCCCCCTAGTTCCCGCTGCTCTCTGGAATTCGTCTGAGCTCGGCGCCTTCAGTAAAGGAATGGCTCCAGCAGATTTCCCCCAAAATTCTCTTGTCGATATGAACCTGGCGTGCTGGGCCCACGCAGAGTCCCTTACAGCGCCGCTATCCCAGGCACTCGGGGTGGTGGCTGCCGCTGTGGGGGGTAAGAGGCGAGATTCTTAGTCTGTCCGGAGCGCAGTGTCTGGAAATGTTTCCGTAGAGGTACGTGTGTCCGCCTCGCGTGCATGACCCGACACTGCCGCTTGTTCACCAGGCTCTAGTTTTTTCTACCCCTAGGGCAGGATGACCTCTGGGCCGGCCCGACCCGCCCCCGGCTTACCCTTGCCCGATCTTCGGTTGTTAGTGAAACTCTGCTCGCCTGCCGGCGGGCTGCTAGCCTGGCCCGCCCTCCCCCGGCAGAGATTCGTTGGTGCGAACTAAACAAATGCCTGGCAATTTATGGGCGATCCCTGAGGAGAATATGCGTCGTGCTGAGGATGAGAAGAGGGGAAGGGGATGAGGTGAGTGGGTAAGGGGGGATCAGGGAAGGGGAATGGGGATGGGAACGGATTTGCCTTTCGGCACCCTATCAAGTGAGCCCCCC
>NW_026267219.1:283180-293223 GCF_000697945.3 Frankliniella occidentalis | reverse complement strand
CCCCCCAACCCTGCGAGGAGGCGAACCTCCTCCCGACCACTACGTATTCCTACTTTGTCCTACACTGGCAACGCGAGTGTTTGAATGCCATTCGTACACGGAGAGGCTCAAGTGTGTGAATTTTCATTTAAAAAATGCACACGTTTTCAAAGGAAAATTCACACGCATACCCCCTTTAGCTTACGAATGGACATTCACACACATACAAGAGTGTTCGACATTGGCAAAATCGCGTTTCCAGTGTACGCCTAACTTGTCTCATTCAGAACTGTTGCTCTTTGTCCTGAGAACAGATAAATTCCTGCACCAGCACTCGCCGCGCCACGGCGCCGCAGACGGTGAGCAGCGGGGCAGTGGTCTGAAACACACATATTCAGCGAATAGAATGTGTCTCGTATCAGAGCGTACTGACGGTCGCGCGGCAGTGCGGCGTCTGCTCCCTTATTCGCTCGCTGTATACATACACAGTGGGGGACAACCCCCCCCCTCCCCCCACTCTCCCACAATACAACCGCATGCACACTCATGCACTCACACACAAACGCTCAAACACACACACAAACACACTGGCACAACGGTCCGCATGCGACCCCAACATGGCCATCGCATAAACGCCTCATCGTCCATCAATCGGCCTTCTGCTCGGGTGGGCTCCGGGGCTCCGCTTCCCTATAAAGGAGGGCGTAAGGGGAGGAGTGCACGCAGGAGCTTGGGGAGGGGAGAGGGGGATCGAGAGGGGGCGAGGCGGGGGAGGAAATGCTATCGCCGAGCGTCCCCACGCGCCCGCCCGGGAGATCCCCGCCAGCGGCGCGCTCTGCGAATGCGATTTAATCCCCGCCGCACCCCGCCCACGCCCCGCCACGCGCCGCCGCCCCCGCGTTTGGTGTGCAGAGTCATAACCGACTCAATTAAGAGAGCCGTGATCGGGGGCCTTGGCCATCAACGCCATGTACCCCCGGCAAATTATGTGCCGGCCGGTCGGGCTGTGAAAGCAATCAGGGAAGGGGAAAGGGGAGGGGGGGAGGGGCAACGTCGCCTGGCTGAACTCAGTCAAGGGTATGCCCGACTCCCAAAACCGTGATTGCCTGATTTCCTTGTTAATTTTCGATTCGACGGAGATGGACTCGCGGTTTAGCTCCGCGCCCGCTCTCCCCTTCACTCCTACAACCTAAACCTCTCCCCTCTCGCTTTCTCTTCCCTGTCCTTTTACGTTGCCCCCTAGTTTTTGCCGCAAACAAATATAGTTTGTCGAATTCCACTGATAGAAATTTTGTACCCAGTTTGACTTGACCGTACTTGGAAAAAACTTTCCTCCGTACAAAGTACAGCCCACCCTACAGAGTCACACTGATTTAATAATGACCAGACCGTTCTACTGTACTCATATATACTGCTATCATTTTTAACAGTGTCCCATTGTTTTTAACAGTGTTCCATTGCTGAGAACTCGTGTCATTTACGGCGATCTAGATCGGGACGATGACCGCGTCCAGAAACGTAGAGTGGCAATTGCGCCCGTTTTCTTAGTTTTCTCCCACTCCAATTCCCAGTAAGTAAATCTGTCATGCCATTCCTCTCCACACTGTTAAATTCCTGCAATACCTTGCAGAATTGCGAAGGATTCAGATCCTCTGTAACTGCGACGCAATGCCACCAATCTCTTCACATGCTTCAAAGCATCGCTTTGCAATTGGAAAGCATCTGTACTGTAATTTCAAAGTAATTACTTCGTAGTAACGTAGGATCTTGATCCTTTGCGGTTCTGCAAAGTATTTTCTTTTGAAATTGAACAGTGCACCCGTTTTCTCCATGCACTATATTTCGTGTGTGTGTCATAATTATTGTTTATCACGTACCACATTTATTTTCAGCGAATGGTGATTGAGGAGTTTTCTTTTTTTCGAGGCCGCGCAGATTGACTGTGCCGCGCTTCTAAAATGGCCGCGGCCCCTCATCAGCGCCGGGTGAAATTATTTGTCGCACACGTGCATTGTGCGCGTGTCCCGGGCGTTTCCATTTGTCAAGGGTGGACTCATTGTTGCGGCGTGGCGGAGCGTAGCGGGGCGGGCTGGAGGCGCGGGCGGGGCAGGCCCGCCTCCCCATACGCTATACTCTCCGGCCTCCAGGCCTGAATCTGCGGGAGACGGAACTGTTGGCAAACGGAATGGAGAAAGGGGGGCAGAAGGAGGAAAACGGGAGGGGGCCGTGAGGAGGAGGGGGGGGGGGTAGGCGTTGTGAAGGGTCGTGCGGAGGACCTGGGTGTTCTCATCAGGAGATGACGAAGCTGGCTGTGGCCTAGGCGGAGGGGAGCGGGAGGTTAGGCGGCGGCTTAGGGAGGCCCGCGCGCCCCGACCTCCTTAGAGCGAAGCCCCCCCTCCCCTCCCCCGGCCCCACTCTGACAAAAGGCACGCCGAAATTAGGGGGTTGCAGAATAAATGTGTTCATTTTTCGTGTGCATTGTATGGGGAGCGCAAGCTGGTGGGGGGCGGGGTGCAGGCAGGCCCTTCGCGACACGCCCCAGAGACTTATTCAGTTCGCGCAGAGAGAGGGAGAGACCCGAAATGAGGGACATTCCCACATGGCCTCGACCATGATTCATGCCCTTTAAAAGGAGCGCGGCCATATTGCTTTCCGAGGCGCAGGCGGGGTCTGCGCCGCCGGGCTGTCGTGGCTGGAGCAGTCGGTGATGGCGCATTCAGCTTCTTAATATTCACGGGGCGAGGCAAGTCGCGAGCGCGAGTGGAAAAGAGAGTAACTCACTCTTTAGAGTTCTTGGGTTATTTTACCTTCTCTTTTTGGTCTCGGGAAGGTAAAATTACCCGAGGGCGAGGGCATCGTGTGTTACGAGTCCGAGATTCACGTTTTTTTTTCCAGCACGCTGTACGTTAAATAATAATGCTCTGCGGTAAGGAACAAGGAATTCGTTGTCGAGATTTTAATTCACTCTTGTCTAAAACAACACCACCTGTGGCTTAACATTTTTTTTTTGTAATATCAAAATAACAAGATTCTGTCCAGCAACATCAACATGTAAGATGTTACTCAACAAAATTTGATGTTACCTTACAACAATCTACCCTGTTTGAAACTAAAACAAAACTTAGTTGTCTCTCAACAACTTTGTCGCCTCAAAAATGTATCTGTTTTGCTCACAAACTTCTTATTTTTTTCACAGTGTGATCCCCGCCCCTGGCCGTCAGACCCCACCACGCGACACCGCTTCCGCCCGCACGTCACCTACATCCCCGCACCACCAGTATCGAAAAGGAGAGGCTCTCTGGCAGATTGTGTTGGTACAGTGAAGCACCCACCTCATCCCCGCCCGTCCAGCTCGCCGCAGGGAAAACTCACCCCGTAAAAAAGAGAACTCACAAATGAGCACTCCTGCAGCATACTCAGCTATGTTGAATTTTTGTCTTTTTAGTCTTAATTTACAACTAGGACTCATCCTACTTAAGCTAATTGTATACCTCAATGATGTCTGTTATTTTCAGAACGATTCTTTCAAACTGGTACCGTAACAAGTAAAACTTAGAAATCTTAGTCGACCAAGAGAAGATAAGGAAAAGTCTGACAGTGTGTTTCGGCTGTCGGTGGTCCGCCTCCCGGCCTCGGAAACGATTGCAGCATTAATTACCCCCCGCGGCTGCGGAAAATTTGCGTCGGGAAATGCAAATTTTGCCGGCGCCGGAAACAATTATTGCAAACATTTTCGTGCCCGACTGCACTAGGCGACCGCGCTGGATCGGGGCGGCGCAGATATACTTGGTGCAAACTTGTTTGGCCGACTCCAATTTCGGCTTCAGCACCCTACTCGCGCTCTCTCGCGCTCGTGAATCGCTCAAGTCTCTTCCTCTTAGCGGCCCGCCGCGCCGCAGGAAATAAAAACATGGAATGTTTCTTTCGCAAATAGAAGTTGACGCGGTCAGTTTTGATGACAAAGTATTTCCGGGCTCTGACTGCCCCCCCGCCCCCACCCCCGCACTAATGCTGCCCCCCCCCCTTAACAAACTTGCGGCGCCACTTCCCAGCTGAGCCTGCACCAAAGGCTCCTTCCGCCCCGTCACTCCCTTGAAGGATAGGGAGGGGTGGACCTACGTCACATGCTCGTTTTTTTTAATGTATCATTACGTGTATAAACTTAGTTTTCAATTTGCACAAGTGTATGACACATGTTTAAGGCAGAACGTTTCCACAACAACATGCAAATACAATACACTTTAATAAAATAATATATTGCAGGAATGGCATGTGTACGTAGATAGCACAGGGCTAATTCGGCGAATGGCTCAGCTGGCGCTTTTCCGCAACAACCTGATGTGATTGGTTGTTCCCATCGTGCACGGACCGAGTCAGACCCGCCAGCAGCGGTGGGTCAGCCACGCTGTGCCATACTGTGCCACGCACACACGCCGGGGGGGGGGGGGGCGAGGTTGTCTACACGCTTAGACCATTATCGGTTGTCCACTCTGCGCACCACAAGCACAACCACATACACGGCAGCGACAATACGGGTTGGGTGCGGCTCTGCGACAGATCACCTCTCTAAGCCGGGGCCGGGGGGATAGGGCGGGAGCGAAAGACGGGTGGATATATATGCTCGCCTCGCCCCTTTCTGTCGTCGAGCGGGGGAGGAGGAGGTGGCGGAATCAGCAAACGCGCTCCCTACCCCTCTCGCCTGTGTGCACCTGCTGGCGCAGACATAAGGCTCGTCACATCAGGAGACGAAGAAGCCTACTATAATTCACTGATGACGTTTATTATTGCACATTTAGATTCGTTATAAAGTGCCTCCACGTTCCTTATCCAGCGGCACGATGTGCGGAATAGCCTAGAAAATAAGTAAATAAATAATTGCTGGGCGCTTGCCTCCGTATCGCCCATGCAATGCAGGCCTGTGGGGCTAGCTCGGACCGGTTCCAGAGCGCCTGTGAGGTAGGCTGCGCCGTCGAGCAGCCTTGCTCTGCGGGTCTGCCTACCCCAGCTTTGCAGGCGCTAGCGGTCCATCGTGATCGGGACGCGGAATGATGCCAGCAGGCGCGGGTGTAGGGGGGGGGGGCGAAGGGGGGACCCCCCTGTCGGACCAGTTTACCCCCTGGGGTAGGTAGGCAATTTGTTGTACAAAACCCCTGAAGGTAGGCAACCCACAGCAAATCGCCCCCTCCGTCAGACAGACTTAACCGCGCCTGGATGCCAGGTCTCCCTCCCTCTCTCTCCCCCCTCTCTGTCTCTCAGTGTCTCCCCCTCTCTCCTCTGTGCCTCTTTGAAACGCTCGACGCCCCCCTACCTCGTGATGGTCGTTGTACCCTATTCCCCGGGACTAGCCACGATGTCACGACGGACGAGGCGTTGAAAAATTTTCTACCCTTCCCCCCTCCCTTTCTCTGTCTGTACCTCTCCCTCTCTCGCTCTCGCTTGGTCTCTTTGTCTGTCTCTCCCCTTCCCCTCGCCACGTCTTGCTTTGGGGTCAGAGGCGTAAACTATAAGGTCGAAACGAGGCCGGGTCGGACGCACATCACTGTGGGGACGCCCTCGGCACCACCCGGGACGACACATCAAAAAGGCTGGAAAAATAGAGATGAGGGTGGAAGAAAAAAAAAGAAACATTTATGTCGTAGAAATTCGTTGTGTGGTGTGGTTCCGGAGATATGATGTGGCGACCCCGCGCTTACACTTTTCTGTTTCCCACAGATTTTTATATTTCTTCTTCTCCCGGTACTTCTGCTTCCTTTCCCACTGAAGCAACGTGACGACGGCGTCCTTCGCCACGCTCCGCCACCCTCTGCCACGCCTCCCTCTGTCCCCCCCTCCCCCACCGACGCCCATCAAGAGGCCACAGAGAAATCCATTATCCTTGGAAGGCCCCACGGGATTCTGATGATACAGAGGGAATAAATTAGGGGCATAAGCAAAGCACCCGGGCTGCCAGCGCCCGGCTTGGCCCGGCGCGGCGCGGCTGTTGAGGCAGGTCAGCAGCCTGCCGGGACAGGAGCACCCTGCTCCTCGGTCCCCGCGCCTCCGCCCTGCAACTCGGAAAATCTAATCCTGCGGAAAAGGGTAAAGGGAGGTCGTGTCGAAAAGTTTGCGCGTAATAGCGCTTGCGGGGTTTTAAGAGAGCATTTACATATTTCATGGGAAGTGAACTCCATAGGGGAAGTGTTTTGGTCCTCGCTGTCTTATTTCCAAACTAAGCCCAAAGAGAGGAATCTGAATCGCACCACTGTCTAAAGTAAATGGTAGCTCACGTAAAGCACGATTCAACGAGCGCCACAGAAACATTTATAGGTTAGCCCATCAGTGCCGTTCTTTCTCTTTGGTTATACAGTCCCGGATGAAGGCGTGCGTGGCGGCTTTGCCTGTCGTCGCTCACCGAGGTGCCGTACAGCTCCGTGCGACTATGCAACCCGTCCGTACTCCGGCATTCGGCACCGAAAAAACAACGGCTCCGATGGGCCACGCTGACACCCTGTATTCTGTATAACATTTCGTAAACTTATGTCTGCACTGTTGAAAATGCCAGCGTCAGATATCTTACTCTCAGGAGAGTGAGATCAGTGACACAAAAATCTTACTCTCCTGAGAGCGAGATATCCGACTCTCAATCAATTTGAGTCATAATTTGCGGTCCTCAGCCAATGAGAGTGAGGTTCCTCACTGCAATTGAGTGAGGTCAGGGAAATCTCAATCCTCCAGAGTGATAATTCGGTGCATATGACTCAAATAGGGTGAGCCTTATCGTCATCGCTCTGATTGAGCGAGGCAAAATTGTCTTTCTCATTTCGAGCACGACACCTCACTCAAATGATTTCAGTGTGGCATTATGTTCATGACGTTAGACCTGTATTCTGTACATCCGACTTGATCCGACTCTTGTACCCCAAAAGGAACTCCTAGATTTAAAAAAAACCTAATTGGTTGGTGCATTCGAAAGTTAGCTATGGGAGCTACAGTCTTGGCTACCTGGTGGACAGACAGCAAAAGAAGTTTCAGTACCTAATAATTCGTTGCAGGACCTTGGCCTTAGCTGTGATAGTCAAGCGTTCGATACAGTACCGAAACCATGTAGCCAACGCGTTAGCTCTAGCACCTAATTTTTTTTTTTTTTGGGTGTGGTGGGTATATGGCTAGTGTTCAAACGATCATCTGTTCTGAAACTAAAACCATCTACCCTGAGACGTGACGTGTGTTACTGCTGAAACGCTGTATTTGCCGTGATAGAGAAAAAGCAGGTTGAAATAATTAATTAGATAGAAGTAACGAGATCCACGCGTATGTTCTATCGACCGTAACGAGGAGCAGAGTGATTAGCCGCCGTTTCAATTACTGTTCATGAAATGCCATGCAGAATTAATGTATATTTTAGCTATCGCCTCCATAAATTTTCATGAATTCGTACATCCAAGAACGGTGGACTACTATTCCACGAGTCGGGGAGCGACGCATCTGGCGGAATATAAGAAAATATAAATAGAGAGTCCCCTCCAGTCGGGCGTCTTTGTTTCAATCGCAGGAGCAGGAGCTCCCTTTCTCATTCAAATCCTACTTCTATTATTTATTTATGCGATGCGGCCCAGAGGGAGTAAGTTGATTGTGAATTATGAGCGAGAGTCGCCAATCAGATGAACGAGGGGCCTCCACTGCCGTTTGAAAATGAATGCCACCTGTTGACTGTGTTGCTCGGAGGCGAAACTTTTCCCAGGGATGCTGGTTTTTGAAGCAGAATCTAAAAGAGAAAAAAAAAGAAACCTGCTGGCATCGGCTGACTGAAACAAAATTGTACAGATAAAGTTTCCAAAATCGGTATACACTGCGCTCTCGACCGATGAGAACTTGGCCTCGCAGTTTTCTTTTGTAACTTTTCTCTTTGCGGAGGACACTGACTGTGGGTGGAATGTCGCTCCATGTAAATGAGAGTTGAAAAGAGTGCGGTGTGGAGTAAATAGGACGTGGCGTTTATAAAGGATAAAAGGCATGGACCGACACAAGAAGTGAAAAGCTCCTTTTTGATTTATGAAGTCCCCCCCCCCCCCTGCGAAATGACGCCGACCCGTTAATCTTTGCGCTCTTGGCCGGAATTCAAGTCCCGCTCCAGGCGCACCACCACACCACGCCACCCCTCTTCGATTTTTCTTTTTCGAATATTTCCCCCCCTCCCTGTCAGTGCTGCCCCAGAGAATGCACCAAAAAATATCGAAACCACGTTGAGATCGCCAAACAATTTCTCAAGTGACCCCCTGTGTGCCGGGGGCGGGCCGGCGAGGTCGTGAGTGCTATCCTCTCCAATGCCTGTAGTTTGTTGGTGCTCAGCCCCGTGTCGGTCTGGCTGGCACGTCGCTCCCGAGGGAAGCACTGGTCCGGCCCGGGGCCCCGTGCGAGCTGCGCACCTGTTTGATCCGTGTGCCGCTCCCTGCTTCGGGCTTCGGGCTCTTTGCCTCGCGCTGCCGCACAGAATTATCTACCGTTTCGCGTGTCGGATGCATTGTTTTCGCGGCTGCTTTGGTCTCCGATAAATGGCCTAGACTGCACCTTTTCTTACCATAAACCGTGTATCATCGTCGTGCTTCGGATTTAACTTAGTTTTTTACATTTGCTATGATGATGATCACTGTTGCTAATGTCATCGACTTTTTTTTACAGTTTTTTTAGAGCCACGCTTTGTGCAGACAGGCGGAAAGACTTCATTCGCGGGGCTTTGGCGTAGCGGGAGGTGGGGTTCTCCCGCGCTACTGATGCCGTGGAGCTGGGATCTTGATCGCACAGTGACTCAGCGGAGCGGGGATAGGAGGTAAGTGCTTGGGCGGGGCTGAAGATGAGCCTATAATGAGACGCAATGTTGGGCCGAACCGAATACACATACATACGATGTCCTTTTTTTAAAAATGCGTTTTCAACTGGAACTGGTACTTACAAGTGTTATAAACGGTGTCACACAAGGGTCACATGGCTTAAGATTGTACCTCCTCGTATTGAACTTTCTGAAATGGTTCTGTTTCGCAAGTATTTTTTTTTATTCTATACTCTTGCACTTCTGTGCTCGAAAACATGTCCGTTGTCCGTTTCATGTCGTTTATAAGGTCTTCCAAGTTCATAACAATTAAGCTGTGACAACATTGTGAAGCATTGGCAGGTTAAATTTAACCTAATTAACATTATTTAACGCTTAATATAATAAATATTTTGTGTTTTTTCACATTAAGGCCTTATGTGCACGACGCAGCGTCTTTTTAAGTTTAAACCCACCCTCCAAAACAAAAAATGACATCTCTTTCCGTGTGACTTTATGTCACACATAATTTTTTTGTGAGCAGCCAGCTAACGTTGTTATGAGCCCCGCCCTGTGAGGACGGCCGCGCAGAGGGTTACTCACCTTCACCACTGCTCGACAAGGGGGCCGACTGGCCCGGCAACTCCGAGCACAGGAAAAAAAATGTGGGGCGCCCGCACCTGAAAACACGTTTAAAATGCATGAGCGAGAGAAAGACAGAGGGTGGTGGTCGTAGACGTGTGGTGTGCGGTGGTGGTAGTGTGACGTAGGGCGCTGTGTAGGGTTTATGCGTAATATGCGTATGAGGGATGAATAAATACATTGAGGCTCAAAGGACCCTCGAGCCGGGCCCTAAAGAGGCCTTAAAAGGGTCCTCCGCTGGCCACGCGGGCCCGGATTCTCCTGGCCATCCTCCCCACCCCTGCTGGACGAAATAATTAAAGCAATCAATCTTTGCGAGGAATAATTATACGACCTTTACATGGCCGTTGGTCCCGGCGCGGGTTCTTCGGCGGTGCACGCCGCGCTCGCGCCCGCCTGCTCGACTTGTCGGGGGCGCCATGCTAATCCCCGACAGTTTCGTCTGCGAGGGTAAAAACGACACCCCGCCGTCTGCCTTTGGTCGCGGTCACCCGACCCTCCGACCCCGCCCGACCCCGACCCTCGGGCAGTGGACCCTAACGTGATTTGCAGACTCGCGTGATTACGAAGGACCGAATAACTAGTGCGGTTGTAGCGGTGCGGGCTGCGCGCAGCGCACTTTACGCACCCCCCCCCC
>NW_026267219.1:274431-282960 GCF_000697945.3 Frankliniella occidentalis | reverse complement strand
CCCCCCCTCTCTCTCCCTCTCTTTTTATCCCGTCCCCCTCCTCTCTCCTGCATTGGGATGTCCTGTTGGTTGTCGGAATGGTCCCACGCCATGTGTCATCATGTTTATAGGGGGACATATAGGCGAAGTTGTACTGTGACCGCTGTGGGTATTCGAACCGGGGGAACCTTTGCCGGTCTGAATGACGTCCCCGCACCATTGAATTCAAAGTGAGTCGCAAGGGGAGGAAGTTTCGTCGTTATGCTTTATTCCTCCTCTCTCTCTCTCTCTCTCTCTCTCTCTCTCTCTCTCTCTCTCCACTACTGCACTGGTGGGCCGTTTGTTTTTACGCTGTAAGGCGGGGGCACCATTTCTCGCACCACGGCGCAGCGCAGGGCACCCGGGGCGGAGCCGAGGCGAGCCCGAGGAGGCATTTTTCTCCATATAGCTATGGTGTGCTTGCCTCCTTGGAGAAGGATCTCGCCACGTTGCAGTGCAGTATAGGTGTACGAGTCGACTTGTGTAGCGGCGCCGGCGCCGCGTGTTCTCGAGGGGCACGCTTGCGTGAGAGGAAATGAGAGAGACATAGAAGGAGAGGGTGGGAGCCGGGTGGAAGCACTCATGAGCTCAGCTCTACTCCACCTTACTCAACGCGGTACGAGTCTCGTGACGCGAGAATGGGCATCTCGTATCCGCACACACACGATGCCCAGGGCCCAGGGCGGACGTTTGCCAATTAATTGCGTCTCGCCGAGAGACGTGCACTGTCAAAAATAGTTTCCAGGTACATCTCATGGGTTTTGAAAAAAAGTTGTTTTCAATTCAAAATAAAACAAAATCGAGACGTTTTATCACTTATTGGCTTCAATGTCGGAAATTGCGTGAGACCTGTGATTTTACATAAACATTTCCGTGTTGTAAACTTCATTCGCACCACGTGCTGTCCGGAAACAAAGAAATGTGCGTACTTAACTTCCGTTTTTGTTCCAGTTAAAGGTCATGCAGATCCCCAAAACTTCTTACGCAAACCCTTTTCTATTTCACTCCTTAAAATATTCCTTGTCCCTTTTTAAAAAAATCTACTTCGAAATCAAGGTGCGGAGAATTGAAAGGATGGCGCACGCCTGTTTTCTATTAACCACACAAAGTTTAACGGTGTGAAGAACACACTCGGCTCGCAGGTGCTGTAGGCAGGCAACCCGTGCTGCAATGCGGGCGGAGCCCTCAATAACTTTTCAAAGGTCCCCTACACCTGAGGTGTCCCGCCCCGCCTCCTGCTGTGCCCACCTGGCATCCGTCCAGATCTCTGGGGCTGCCAGAAGTTTGAGGTGGAAATAGGGGGTGGGGGAGGCAGCGGGGGAGGCGGAGAGCCAGCAGCAGACCGGTGGACCCGGGCTTGGGCCGGGGCCGGGCGGGCGGGCGGCTCGGCCCGCCGGGCTCTGGGATGGCATTCTTGCCCCCACCGCCCCTCACACGGGAAGCTCCCTCCTCCCCCCGGTCAAAGGCACCCTGTGTCGATAAGCATGCGTGGCGCCGAGGGCGGACTCGCTGCTGCCTGTAAATAAGGAAAGGTCTCCAAACAACACTGAGAGAGACACGTGTGCCGCCCGTGACAAAGAGCATTGCTAAAAGGTTCATGTATTCGTTGGGCGCCACCAAAACAAGATTGCAGCGTAGTTCAGGGAATTTGCCATAGAGCCGCAGCCGCAACACCTCTTGCCATGGTGAGCTTATATTCTTCACCAGAAACGCGAAACCACGGGGGCTATCAAAAGAGATCCGGCCGTTGTTTTGTGACGCGGCAGGTTTTACTGCTTCTTAAAGTCCTCTGGCAAAAATGATGGCGCAGGACCCACCACGCCGCGCCCCTCCTCCACGCCGCACTCCTCGACCTCCCAAGCGGTGGCTGTGTTTCCTCTGCCATAAAATGAAATCTCGCTTGAAGGTTTGTTAGCGACGGCCTGTGCACGGCCCGCTGCCCCCCTCCGCTGCTCAATCCTCTTGCATTCTTCTCCTTTCCTCTTGTCGTTATTTCATTCTCGTCTGGCGTCTCCTGGTGCCCCCCCCCTCTCTCTCTACCTCCGCCTTGCTGTCTTCATTGCTCTTTGTGTCGCTGTGTGCTTCTTTCGCGGCGCATGGCATATATCTCACGTCAGCCCCTCGCCTTCTCCCCTCCTCGGACACGCAGCACGGCTCGCCTGCCCTATGGTTGGGGAGCGCAAAAACTCGACAACTTTTTCACTTTATTCCGGACACGCACCCCCTCCCCCCCCCCCTCTCTAAAAAAAAGGGCAAAGGAAAATAAAAGACGGTTAGGGAAAGAAAAGTAAAGTCTACGACGGCGTCGTCAACCGATTGGAAAATGGGAGCCGGGGAGTCGCTCGCGAAGGAGACACGCGGAGAAAACGAAGCTAATCGGCTGTCCTCGGGTGAAAGAGCGGCGCGCTGTCGCGAACAGCAACAGCGGCGGCGGCGGCGGCAGCGGCGTGGCGGTGCTGAGCGCGACAGCCGAGGCCCTCGCCGCGTCCTCTGCCGGTGGGTGATTGTCGCGCCGTTGGGCCGCGAGATCGAGTTGCCGGACCGCTCGGCTCGGCTCGCCGCCGCACGCCCCCGCCGGGGCCCGCGGACTCTCAAGCGGGTAACCGGAGCACCCCGACTACAGTTTGTGTCAAGCCCGTCCTCGCCGCCCCGCTGAGGGTGGCTCTGGCTGTCCTGGGGACGCAGCGGGGAGGAGGCCGCGCGGCGAGCGGGCATATTTTCTCCAGCAGCCGGCGGTCGTCCCGCGAAAAAATTATTTTGTGATGATGAAAGAAAGGAAGGGCAGGAGAAAAAAAAATCAAGGGAAGGGCAGCATGACGGCAGATATTTTGTGTGGTCCGTAATCAGGTCCGTGGATGAAAAATCGAGGTTTTGTTCCACGCCTCCGCCCTTGCGTAAGCGGCGCAACCACGCCGCCACTCCCCGCCCCGTCGCTTCCCGCCCCGCCTCGCCCCGCCCCTGCCACGCCATCCCGTATATACAATGCTCAGGCCGGCACACTTTTTCGCGTCCCCAACTTTAATTGCCACACGCACGCGCCCGTTTGACACGGCGTTTATCGCTTGGAACGACGGCGACGCGAACGAAAAAAAAACACACACAAAAATAAAAGACACAAATAATAATATTTAAAAAAAATATGATGGATCGCCTCTGACGTGACTAATTACCTCCCAGCCGGCCGGGCTGCTGCGGCGGCCGCTCTATCGATCCCTTTCCGTCCACCACCAGACCTGTCCCACCAGGTCAAACAAAATTAAATCTGGGCGGCTGCACCAAACCGCAGGGCCGGCCGGCGCCGCGGGTCCGCAACAAAAGGTTTTATCCGGTGTTTTGTGTAAACGGAAAACACTAAACAGCACTTTGTGCCCCATGATGGGGTGAAGCCCGCCAAAGTGAATTTGGTGGTAATTACTTTGGCTTTTCATATTGCCACTTCTTCCTACAGCGGGCTCATAAAGCCTTTTTGCCTTAAAGATTTACTTGGAAAAGCGAGTCTTTGAGCGTACGTGCGTGTCGTGGACATCCGTGTGCATTCACGCGTGCGACCGAGATATTACAAGAGACCAGCTGCTGCGATGGCACAAAGCGAATAGATGTATTGTCTGCTCTTTGAGCTCCCCTGCACGGCCCCAGGTTCCCTTCCGGTGTCCCTGCACCCCTCACTCTCCCCACACCCGCTCTTCCTTCTCGTGACCGCGTACACCGCACTCTCCATCCTCGTCCTGGTTTGTAATTGATGAATGTCCTGCCATTACGGCGGAGCGAGTAGCCTGCTTGGCGCGGAGTGCAGCTCCCCGGCTCGTTGCAGCGCTCGGCTCTCCACGAGATATGGGAGGGCGGAGAGGGGGCGGGAGAGAGAATGGGGACCACAATCCCAACCGCTAGGCCTGAAAGCCCATGCTGCCGGCGGCGCTGGTGACCCGGTACCCGGTCAGGTGAGCGCTGCTCAGACTCAGCTCTCCGTACTCGGGATGTGGGGCGGTACGTCGGTCCGATCCCACTCTTCCGTTCCACACCCAGCTCTGCAAGCCGCCCTAAGCCCATAATGTTGCCTAAGCGTTTTGAGATGATCTCTCTTTGGTGCACGCGATTTGCAATCGGATAATTCTATACCCCACAGTAAACTGTTTTTACGACAAAATATTGGCGTCCTCTAATGAATGCCAAATTCCCATGGCCATATATGTTGGCGTTGAAAGAGATGCCAATATTAAACGTTCTAAGAAAAAGAACGCCAAACCCCGGCGTACTGTAGATGATGGCTACCAGTTTACAGTAGGTTTACATGTAGGTCAGCGTTCCTCCCCTGGCCCATTTTGCATCCTTGGCTGTTAACGCCCCTTCCCTTAAAGAAGCTGGCCCGCCCCGTGGGGCTGGGATGTTAGGGCACAGGTGGTGGTGGTGGCCGGTGGGAGGACGCGCACCTGAGCAGCCCCACTTCCCCTCCCCCTTCCTCCCCCTTTCCGAATGGCCGAGATTTCTCTCGGCCCCGCCCCGCCACCCAATCTCCGCCGCCCGCCGCGCCGCCGTCCCCGGCAGTTTGAGTCTTGTTTGTGTTTCCGAGGTCGGCGGCATAATAAAGGCGGTGCTGGACCGGCTCTGGACCCCAGCCGGGCCCCGGCCGCTCGCTGTCCCCTTTTTCATCTCCCTTCTCCTCCACTCCGTCGGACCCAACGCCACACTGATGATCACGGCTAGCAGCAGCAGCGCGATGTCTAAATCGAGAGATGCGCGGCGTAAAATCAGCAACATTAAGATTCAAAGGCGTCGCCGTGGGAAAAAACTTCCACGGCGGAGGCGGCGACCCGGCCCAGCCCGGCCTGGCCAGGCTGCTCACCATCAGCGGAGCACGACCGCCGCCAGCCTCGCCAAAATAAATTGTGTTCCGGGGTGCTGTCCGTCCAGTGCCGCCCCCCTCCCCCTATGCTGCGGTCCGATAACTCACGCCCCTGGCGGACGCCTCCCCGTCCCCGGGCAGGCCGATGAAAATAAACACACCGGCACCGGGGCGTCGTGCCTGCTCGTGCCGATGCGTAGCCCCGGACCGGAACCGCGCCGCCGACCCGGGCGTTCGTGGAGACGTCGTCGGTGCCGCGACGTGGCCCGCAGAAAATGTGGCGGTTTCATCCCTCATGGTGGTGCTGACCATGCGATGGTTGCAATAGCCAATAATCACTTTTTCTATGTTAGTACCTCCGCGTGTGAAGAGCCAGCAGGCTATACTGCTTGAGAGAGATACATTCTCCCGCAGGACGCCGCCGCCGCGCCCGCGCGTGCGCCAGGTCGACGCTCACACTGTCCCCTCCCGTGCGGGCCCACTTTGCTCCCCCTCTGTGCACACCCGCATCCCGGGCGGGCCGGGCGCCGTCATCATCATCACCACGATCCTCCTTATCGCATGACCAGCGCGGCCGCGGCGCCGTCGCCCCACCCCGTAACGACGCGTGCCCCTCTCCCCGCTGCCCGTCCCTTCCGCCCCGCCCCGCCCCTCCCTTCCCCCATCCTCCCTCGTTCCTCCCCTCTCTCCTCCCTCGCTTCCTCCCCTCTCCGCCTGATTAATGCCCCGGCAATGATAATTAATGCTGATGAGGCGTGAAGCTGCCAGTTATACTGCCTCTTTACGGCCTAATGCCGGGAAGGAGGCGGCGCGGCCGCGAGAGCGAGCGAGAGAGAGAGAGAGAGAGAGAGAGAGATAGGGGCGAAGTGTACAGAGCGGAATAAGGTTTAACGCGAAAATAAAAACAAGTGAATGCAAGAGCACAGAGAGGTGAATTAGCGGCGATTACAAGGCCGCCGACGACGTGGCGCTAACGGCCCGGGCCGGCGGCGAGCGGCGGGCGGGGGCGGGGGGCAAGACGCGAGCGGACACGCGTGGAGCGAAGACGGATGGACGTGGACGGACGGAGCAGGGGGAGGGGTCAGTTTTGGTTCTCAAGTTTATTGCCTGCACCCCGCCGAGTCGAGCGCTGTCCGGGCCGCGGGGCATGCTGCCTAGCGGCCTGCTGAGAGGAGGCTCGCCGCGCCGGGCCCCCGCTTCGGCCGGTGGAACTCGGTCAGAATGGGGCCATAACTCGCTGCACCTGGACGCAATGCCCGCCATTTTTTTTTTCTTCTGATGGTTGGGGAAATAATTTACGCAGGGGTCGGCCGGGCGGGGTGACTAACCTGCCCCCCCCCCTCTCCCCTTTCACCCCATGGTTCGTTCCCAGACCCCGACCCCACTCCACCCTCTCTCTCGCACTCCCTCTCTCCTTCCATGCATGCGTATAACGTGTCAGATGCCAAGAAGACGCTCATGTCAAAGGGGAGGGAGGGTGCTGAGCGTCGTGAGCCACCCGCCACCCGCCCTCCCACCACCATCACCAGGCATCCCCCTCTCCTCACCCCTTCTTCTTCCTCTAACCGTTCTCTTTTTCTCTTCTCCGCTTTCTCGCCTCCGTTTACCCTGCCCCCTCGTCTGCGATGGGCTTCGAGATTCGACTCACGCACTCCTCCTGTCTGGCCGACTCTGCTGTGTATCAATGTGCGAGTGCAACGCATGTAGCACACGAGACGCGGCGGGGCGGGGCGAGGTGGAGCACGTGTGGGGCCTCACCTCACACACCCTTCAGACCTTCGTCGAGTCGGGCTGACCCAAATGGGTGTTGCTTTGGGCGTGCACCGCTCTGCGGTCGCACAGCACAGCAGCGCGGTGCACGACGGTGAATTTGTTTACATGAATAAAGAGTACCTGTGTATAAAAGCCGCTTGCCGAAAGCTTCCCCAACTTTTGCGGGACCACCGCTGCACCCCCCCTTCCCCCCACTCTTTCCCTTCTCTCCCTTTTCTCCCTTCTCTCCCTTATCATGCTTTGCTGCCGCCAAAGCAGGTCGCTGCCGTCCTATAGCAGCAGCGGGATCGGCACCGCCTTGCTGTAGGGCACATGTTTGTGGGCACAGGCCAAAGTTTTTGAAGCGCAAGTCGAAAGTGAATTGATTAAATGCTGGTTATGTAGGCACTCCGCCCGGCTCGCGCATCTACATACGAATGCAGAACTCCGCACCTTCCCGATCCTTCACACACACACTCCCCCGACTTGCTCTGTTTTTCTCTCATTTGGGTTCCTCTCGGCGCCCCGCGCCCCGCCCTCTCGCTCTTATATGTATACTCAACCAGCCCCTTTGTGGCCCGATCTCCCTTTCTCTCTCTTTCTTCCTCTCCCCTCTCTCTCCCTCTTCCTCTCGCCCCGGAGTGCCTATGGAGGCGGCGTGGCGGCCCCCTCTTAACAAACTGGGAAATCACACGGCCCAGCTGAGGTCTGGGAGATCGGGATGGAATGCGAGAAGAAAAAGTCCTCCGCGAGAGGAGGTTTTTCTTGTTTTTATGCGGTATTTATTGGGACGATGAGAGGGAGGGAGAGAGTGGGAGGGAGGGAGAAGAGGGTAGAGAGAAGGGGCAGGGTCCGTCTCATTGGCCGCCAATAGGCGCAATCGAGTGAGGAGATACTGCTTGGACTGGAGGGCGGCTCCAGCCCAGCTCCAGCGGGTTCCAGACCCTGGTCCACCGCCGCCACTGCCCGCCTGCTTCGCAAACGCACCAGTGACGCATTTTTTTTCGGGGGGCTTTTACATCGCGGTGGAAACGGTGGTTTGAGGATGAAAAATTTATTCGCCACCGACGACATTTTTGCGTGTGGCTCTTTTGGCCGGGCGCGCCGTAATGTCAAGCGGGCAAGCTTTGCTGCAAGGAGCTTTCCCGAGGCGGCCGAGGGAAGCTGGGAGCTTGCAGAAGGGCCCGGGCCTTTTCACTGCCGTCGGGTCCCGCCATGCAAACATCGCGTACCCCTCCGAGCTACACTGTCGCTAAGGGGCCATCCATAAAGGACCGTCCGGTCGTTGGGGGGAGGGGGGGTTAGTCAAAACCGGACACAACCGGACGGGGGGGTACGGGGGGGTCTGGACTCCCTGGACGTCCAGTTAAACTTAGGTTTTTAGCACTACGTACACTCAGAAAGTCGTAGCCTTGGTTCAAGAGCAAAATTCTCTTAAATGTATGAAGAGCAGTTTCCTCTTGATTTGAGAGCAATTTCTTTTGTTCTCCAGCCAAAAACGCTTGATTCAAGCACCAAATAAACTTGGACCCAAGTGCATCTGGTACTTGAATTAAGCGTCTATTGCACTTGGGTCCAAGTTTATTTGAAACTTGAATCAATTGTTTTTGTCTCATTACAAGAGAAATTGCTCTCAAATCAAAAGAAAATGCTCTTCAATCATTTAGGAGAATTTTGCTCTTGAACCAAGACTACGGCTTTCTGAGTGTAAAATGTGGAAAGGCTCTTTCGGAAACTTTAAAATGACTTAGTTTTACTCTGAACAGCCCACAACAAGCCTTTTTTTTTTTTGATTTTGTGGATGTCACATTCAGTGAAGAACATGCTAACAGCGATTATTTCATTTTCAACTTTTTCAACCTAAATATAACATTTTTTGACCTGCATTGCAATTTTTATCTCTTTTTAATTTTTTTGCT
>NW_026267219.1:258913-268627 GCF_000697945.3 Frankliniella occidentalis | reverse complement strand
TGGAGCGCCCGGCGGGTAGGCTGTCCCGTTGAGCGCGCGTGTGCAGCGGGACAGCCCGCCCTCCCACTCCCAGGGGCTCTAGTGGAGCGCCCGGCGGGTAGGCTGTCCCGTTGAGCGCGCGTGTGCAGCGGGACAGCCCGCCCTCCCACTCCCAGGGGCTCCAGTGGAGCGCCTGGCGGGTAGGCTGTCCCGTAGGGCGCACGTGTGCGGAGGGACAGCCCGCCATCCCAGGGGCTCTCTAGCGGACAGTGCTGTAGCTCCAGCGGCCCCAGCGGGCAGATTTTAAAGGAGCTCATTTCCATGCCTCTTGAATTGGTGTACCAGTATATTGGTACAGTGCGACGGGTCCTAAGAACGTCGTCCGATCTCCCAGTGCCACCTTATCGCATGTGCATGTACACTGCTGAATCCCAATCCATCAAAGCTTTTCCCGGTATCGGACAGGGTTCACGCCCGCAGGGGCTTATTGCCCAGTCTTGCTCACCTCACAATGCCATAGTAGTTGCACTGCAGCGGCAGTGCCGGGGCAGTGCTGGACGTGGCGAGCGTTCGGGAGTGGGGCAAAGGGGCGGGGACAGACACAACAAAAAGATGGGGGAGGGGGACACAGATAGACATGAAGGCGGGGGGCGAGGCTGCCCAGGGCTGTCTGACCAGCAGTGTACTGCTGTTGGTCTGTCGCAGTATTCCCCCCTTCCCCTTTCCCCTCCACTCCTTTTATCCCGCGCCTCGCCCCGAGCTCCCGCTAAATTAATGACGAATCTGACGTAACACTGACGTCCCTCTTTATTAACTTTTTTTTCGCCCGCCTTGGCAGTGTCGTTGTTGGCCTAGGCATTTTCCCTTTCCGAGACGCACTCCAGTAGGCACTCGGAAAAAAAGAGGGAAATTATTAATCTAATGTTTTACCCCGCGGAAAGTTTTCTCTTGCACTCACTCACAGCCTCTCTTTTTCATACCTCGGTGTGCGCTTCGCTCGGGCCGTGGCGTCCCTGATTATTATCTTGATGGGGTATTCTCTTCCCCGTGACGACCCCTCTGGGGGCCCCGCCGGCCCCGGCACTGCTCTCGCCACAACTACCTCCCCGGCAGGACGGCCGCTCTTCAATTTCACGTTATCAGCGGATAAAAGCGCTGCTCGCCTTGCCTCCCAAAGCCGCGCCCGAGCGGTCTTGTTTAGCGGTCGTTTGAATTCGCGCGCGCGTGCGCGCATCCTGTCCCGCGCGCCCGACTGGGTGAGTAACTTGGGTATGGTCGGGACTGCCCTGTGCCGCGCGAATGGCTAACTGCTCCGTTTGGTTCACCGCGCACAGGCTATATATTTTCTCAGTCTCCCTTAAAATTAAAACACCGTAATCAAAGAAAGGATATTTTAAGTACAGTGGTAAGGGCAAATGCTCGTGTTTTTTTTTTATGTTTTTGTTTTTCGGCAGGTGTGTGCGAGACACGAGGCAGCCACCGTGCGGACGGGCGAGAGCTTGTGGTATGATTTACGCTCGCCAGACTGGGACATCCGGTCGGGCGCCCGACGTATGGGATCCACGTTGCACCACCTGCACCGCGCGCCGAGGTGGAGCAGCGCCGGAACGGTAAAGCCTTTTCGCGTCTTATTTTCCTTTTGCTTCGCCTGCCTCGCTGCGTGCCGTGCGCGCCTGTATGCATTACGGAGAGGGAGTTTGGTCCGCATGTGTGCACTCTACCTCCCGAGTGCGGCGGGGCAGGGGGCCGCACGGTCACTGGTGATACGCGGCAAAGAATGTCGATAGCTGCATTCCAAAGAAACTCAACTGTGTGTTACATGTCTGCTGAATACCAAGCGCGTACACTCCAAATAAAATTATCGTAATTTTACGAAATTTTCTCGGTTAATTTTCTATTACGAAAACTTTTTTAACGTTTTAACAAATTGTAATACGTCGACATTTTACGAATTGGTTTGTAAAATGCAAAGCTCCATCCAGGCGGTATGAAAATTGTTGTAATTTTTTGTCTAATTTTATGACGTTTAACCCTAAAATTTTCATTCGTTACGAAATATATTTGTAACTTAATGAAACGTTTCGTAAATTGACACTTACAAAACATTTTCGTAAATTATTTTTTACGAAGCATTTCGTAACTTTTTTCAGTAAAATCATGAAACTTTTTTACATTGTGTAGGGAGGTCCAAAAAAGCTGCAGGCTTGTCATTCGGTTATACAGAAAGCCCAGCACGTACACGGGTAGGCCGCTGTCCTCCAGGTCGCCCCGGGGGACAGCCGGGGACAGCTTGCCGTATGAAGCGGGCGGGCGGTGGACGGGCGGACGGTGGAGTCGCGCGGGAAGCCTGCCCCATCTCTCCATCTCCATGTCGTACAGGTAACCTTCGTCGACGTGCGGCGTGTGCCCGGTAACGAGAGTGCATTATTGATTTTGCACAGAGCCAAAAATATGGTCTCCATCACGTTTGTCGTTGTTGTTGTCTCAACCATTTTGGTGCTCCCTGAAGCCAACTGTAAGGGTTGCCATTGCTAGTCATTTTTCTGGGCGCAGCGAGAGAGGTGTCCCCGCCCCGCGGCCGCCGCTGGCTCCCTCCCCACGGCACACGGGGCGCGCCGAACCATTAGTTAGCATGTTGCACCGCTGCGGACAGGTGCGGGGGACGTTAGGACTGCTCACGTTACGGCCCCGCCCGGCCCCGTGAGATGTTGGACTGGCGGGCGGGAGAGGTGCGGGTGGCGGAGGCCCCCTGGCGCCCCTTTCCAGCGCACGGCCCCCGCACGGCCCTCCGAGGGGCTGTTTAGATCTCGCCAGCCTTGAGGTGGAGGGGGTCTTCTCGTCTGGCAAGCCCTCACCCCCCACCCCTACCCTCCCGCCTCGCTCGCTTCCTGCCCTGTGATAACCCCGCTCCTGCTCCTGGCCGCGCGCGACTTCGAGTTTGAAATGTTTGGCCAAGAATGGGAGGGGAGCGGGTGAAAGGCATGGTGCCGATGGGACGCCGTCCGTCGCGGCGTCCAGGGAGGCCGCGCGGCCGCGCAGTCGTGGCCCTCTATTTCTGGGGCCGCGGCGCCCGCCTCGCGCCTCTTGTGTGCGCGGAGAAGCGCGGCGCCGCCCCCCCGGCCCGTGGCTTGTCACCTCGGAGGCGTGGCGGGGGAGGGGGCGGGGCAGAGGCGTGAAGGACTCTCTTCTCAGGAATGCCTCGCGCCCGCTCGCGCCCCGCACGTCGCCGAGTGATAAACCTGTCCCCTCGTGGCGCGCACCCCCAGCGCCGCGGCAGCGCGCACTCAACGGCCACTAAATTAGCGCAAAGCGTCTCGATATTTCGCGCCGGCTGTCGCGACGACGCCGCGGCGGCGAAACGCGGTTGTGACCGAAACGTGACAGCGGCGTGACACTCACAAAGGGGACTGTGTGAGGTAGGGAAAGGGGAAGGTGGGTGGGGGGGGGGAGTCAGTGTCACGGCGTCTGCAGGAATGGGACGCAAGCGCGACGCATGACTAAAAGGCTTGCAAAAAGGCTTGGCTTGACGGCCACTGAGCCCCTTGGAGAGCCTCCCCGTTTGTCGGTGGTGCGGGAAGGGGGGGGGGGGGCACTAACTTGTTGCCCGCAGTTTATGTCCAGTCCCTCGGGGGTGCCTTCTCCTAGGCAGCTCGACGCTCATACGGCGCCCTGCCGGCTACACCGACTGCTAATTTGAAAAAGGGGGAAAAGAGGGGAGGAAGGACGGAACAAAAATATAGAAGAAAATAGGAACACGTGTAGAAAGCGGGTTGCAAGTGAAGGAGCGAGTTGAAGAGGGGGAGAAGAACGTTTCTCTGTCCTGTCGGTTGAATAATGAAGTAGCGTGCCAAAGCGAGGCCAGGCCTCTCCCTCATCCATCACCAATTCTGAGTGGAAATGATTTTCCGCATCAATTTCTCGGAGGATGATCGGAGTTAATTTCGCTCGTGTTGGACCAGCAGCGCATGCCTGGCGCAACCGGGCCACTGTGACATGACTTCGTTGCTTCAAAATATGTTTTGTTTACCAGTTTTATTCTGAAAATTTGTTTGGCAACTGTATAAAAAAATGTCGAATGCATTGTTATGTGCAGAGTGGACACACTCTTCGACTCTTTCCTGATTGTGAATAGTTCAGAGTGATTTTCACGCTCCGTATAAAGCTTAACCCAGCTAATCGACTATTTCGCTCTCTCGTTTTGGGAACTCTCTAGCCACTTTTAATAATGCCATAAAATGTCATTCAAACATTCAAACATTCAAACAGCACGCGGGTTTGTTTATGCCGTACCGTACGCCCAGTTATTGTGGGCATCCTGGCCCGGCCGGCCGGGTGCGGCGCGGCGTGCAGTCGTGTTTTGAACACGGACGGAAAGAGAGCAGAATGGACGGGGCGTGGCGCGGCGCGGCGTCCTCGCGGACAGACGCCTCTTTGATTCGGTAATGGCAGTTTATTTGTGGCAGTGCGTGCCGCGCCTGTACACTGTAGCGAGGCACAGCCGGTAGCCGGTCCGACAGCTTTTGTCTCGGAGTGTACCCTCGAGTGTGCATGCTGAACTGGGAGTAGCAAAATTCATACTCGACTCGCCGGGTTTGGAATATTCACAGTAAATACACTGGGAAAGCAACGGTAGGACGTAGTGTCTTTTTAAGGTGCTCAATTGTAGTGCCTTTAGAAAGGCACGAAAGTAATCAACACCCCAAGAAGGGTGTTGATTCCTACCTTTTTCATATATGTGCTATTTGGACTTGTAATTTTAACTCTGGAATTGTCTGTGCCGTAAAAACAAAAATACAAGCTCTCGCAGCTCAAGAAATTAACATATGAAAAATGATAACTTAGTGTATATACACTACTGATTTTTTTGGTACTGTGTAGCATCAGGTTACTCCCTTCGTCTGCGAGGTGTCACTAACGGTCCGTTTGATAATATTTACGGTGACAGGAATGAACTGCACTGGGATGCTGCTGGCTAACCTCTAACACTTTGACGACAGTAGTAAGCAAGTGGGAGCGACAGCAATGCGAGAGCCACGACGAGGACGTTGTGACACGGGCGCTCATCTCAGGAGACCCCCCTCCCCCCTCCCCAGCCGAAGGGCCTGAGTCCTATAAGCCCACCCATTCTCTTTTACTCTCCCTCATGCGCTTACTTATGCTTACTTTATTCGTCTTACACTCCTCTCTCACCCCCTCCTCTATCCCTTCGCCCATTCCTCCCCCCCATACACACACATATTTTTTCTGTCTCAATCTTCCCTATCTGCCCAAAGCAAGCAGTCATGTTTATCATTCGTATTATGCGACTCTATTCGTTGCTCACAATTGGTCAGCTGATCGTGATACCGGGCTGTGCGCTTGGCCTTTGCATCCCCCCTCTCTCTCTCTCCCTCCACCCTTCTCCAATCTTTGGATTGCAGGCTGCGAAGCGCAACCGGCTTACTATCGACATTCCTTTCGGGTCGCTGGCACTGCCGCCAATACTCTGTGCGTCTTAATTGACGATCTTCTTAAAGTTTGTAAGGTTTTCTTTCAGATGCCGCCTTTACGGAAAATTTTGTACGTTATTAATCCAAAGTCTACCTTAGTACAAAACTGACGAGGCAAGAATGCCTGAGCCGAAAGGCTGGCCCACTCATCAAGCATCCGGAACTAAGGCTCCTACTCTCACCCTTCACACTACTGATGAGATAATTCGGCACTGTGCCATCCACCTCCCCACCCCCTTCCCCGTCGGCAGCCCACCCCCTCACCAGCCCCCTTCCCCCCCTTTCCTCACTCTCAGCTCGTTCTCTGCCCAGCAAGAGCGAGATGTGTGATTTATACCCCTCTCGCCCCGCGCCGACTTTTAACTCGTTCATTTTTTTCCTGTCCGAGAGAAAAATATTGCGGTGACACGCACGCTGACCTTGGCTACCTTGAACCACACAACGATCTGCTGAAACCCCACCCACGCACTGCAAGCCATCTATTTTTTTTAGGTTTACTTTTATTTTTTTTTATAAAATACAGAGGGATTGGGATTGCGCGCGCTCAAATAAATTAAAACAAATCCCAGGTTTTCTTGTTCCTTTCTTTTCAAAGTTATTTTCGTGTTTTTTGTGCCAAAGTAATGAAATCGTAAATTTCGTTGTTTAGCCGCGACATAAACATTGTGCTTAATTTAGTGATCGTTGGCCTTGGCAATGTCCTCTGCTTCTGTCTTGTCAGTACAAATAATAATTTTCAGCCTGAAGTAATTTTGGTGGGTGGGCGATATACTCTTCTTACTCACTAGGGGCCAAAGCTACCACATTACTTGAACTAATCTCAATATGAAATTTATACATATATCAGACTCAAACGGCTGCTGAAAGAGACTTTAGCAGGTATCCGTGTTTCTCCCACCTGCCAGGATAGAGCAGCTGACCGTGTGGCCGACTGCAGCCCTGTTTTATTATAGCTGTCCCTCCCTGACACCAAGACACAACGCATGCACGCACATTTTGCCCACGTTCACACACACACACACACACACACTCACTCACTCACACACTGCGAATCAACAAGCAATGTAACAAGCAAATAAGCTAGGTTCGACTGTAAGAGTAAATAGTTTTGTAGGTTGAACTTAAACTAAAAAGTGAATCCGAACCCTAAATGAACTGGGTTAAGCGGTTTCAACTTAGTGCTTTGATTATTTTTATTTTAAGATAAACTTTTGTTTTGCATTTGCAACTGTTGAAACTTGGGCTATTATTTTCTTGTTTCAGTCAAATCTGTCACCTCGTACAGTGTTTTGTAACACTTTTGGAGAGGGAGAGGAGAGAGAGAGACCTGCGTATACACAGGCACGCACTGAGACGCAACATGTGTACCACACAATCGAAGTTGATGGTAATTAGAGATTATGTTAGCGTTCACTTTCATGAGGTTGTTTCGCCCTTTCGTTGGAATGTGAGCCATGATGAGCCTTCAGGATCACTGGTAATGTTCTTCAAACCTTCAATTTCATTCAACTTTTAAGCTGTGTTTTCCACTATAATTCCTCCTTTTTTAAACAAAGTTCCTAACTCGCTAACTTTTCAGATTTGAAAATTCACTAACTTTAGAGCTTGTTAGTGCACACCCTCACCTTGCCGTGTTAGTAAATCCTGACTGCGACGATGCTTTGGGGTTGACGACTCGCACTCTCGCGTCACGTGACGACCGCACTCGCGTTCGGCCCGGGCGGCCGGCAGGTACTTAGTAAGTGGCTGCGACGGGCGTCGCCCGGGGCGCGCTGTAGCGGGGTGGCGGGGCGTGGCGGGCCTTCGTCTTGGCGACCCGCTGTGCGGCCAGCAGAGCAGGCGGAGCAGCAGCCCGACGCGACGCACGGTGAAACGAACCAGGCTACGCCAGCCTGACCCCTTGTGTACCACTCACGCCACGCCCCGCCACGCGGCGCCCGGCGCCCAGCCAACCCGGCTGGGCGCGGGGAGGGGCGGCGCTGCGGCGGGCCGAGGGGGGCTCACAGCTTGGCAAGCGTGCGTATTTTTAGGGCCCCCCCAAATCATAACGATGAGTTTCGCGCCTATTCTTCCTGGCTGTAAGGTGGTAGTTCCGCCCTTCCGTCCCCTCGCCCTCGCCTCTCTTCGTCCGCATTCACTCGTCACCTGCAATCTCAACCCTGAAATTTCAGACAGTCCTCAAGACTGTCTTTACCAGAAAGTGTCTTCCTTGTTCAATTCCTCTACATTGTTTGAACCGAATCATATGTGAAACGTATCGTTATTTTTATCCTTTTCATCTGTATTGGGTGGTAGGGAAGAGTCGGGTTCAATAATATTTGATCGAAATTTAGGTATAGGGAATTAGGAGGGTAACCTCTGTACATAAATTATACGTCAACTTCCCCGGCCACTTAGTTACCTCTCGGTTTGGCGGCATGGCGCACGGCTGCGAATCAGGGCGCGCACCCCAATCAAGGGCGGCGTCATGCCCGCGGTGAGTCCCAGTGGACGGGTCCGGGACGGGGCCGGGACGGGTGCGAGGCGTCGGGGCTTAAAGGCCCGGGCCTAATCCATGCAAATCCAGTTACCGTCCCGTGTCCAGACCCTCCAAGCCTGTCCGCACTCCGCAGGGACCCGCCTCAAACGGAACTGTACCCCCGGCGGCCGTACCCGGAGTAGATACCCAGCTACTGGTGGTGGTGGTGGTGGTGGTGGTAGTACGGGACATAAGCGACGAAAAACGACGAAAGTTTGCATTTTGTAGTAGAGCAAAACGGTTTGGAGGGTATGTAGTACATACCCATAGTTCACTTTTAAGAAGTGGTGCTGACCTCTACCCCGCGACTGGACCGCTCTACGGGGGTTGCATACTCCGCAGGGGCAAAACACAGAAAGCACGTAAAACATGATTTTTTCGAGCCTGTTTTGGTTGCAATTGTTTTAGAAATGAAATATGCAGCATATACCAACATGCTCGACTCAATCAAGCGGGTTGCCTACCTCTAAGGCGTCAAAATATCGCAAAAATCGAAAAATCACTCAAATAACCTTCTTTGCGGCAGAAAGGCGTGTTTTATTGAGTAGAAGTGCTTGTGAGGATTTGTTAAGTGTGTGTGTGTGTGTTGGTGTATCTGTATGGGGGGAGGGGGGAGATCACTACTCGCGCAGAAACGCCCCTCAGCTCAGCGTAAGTTGCACTTTGAGTGTAAACAGTTCATAATGTAGCGAAACCGTTTAGCGGGTGTGTTGTACGCACCCACAGGTCACTTCCAAGACGTTTCGCACACCTCTACCCCACAACTGGACCGCCCACAACGAGGGGAGCGGGTTGCATACTCCGCAGGGGCAAAATTCAAAAACTAGCTAAATCATTACTTTTCGAGCTGTTAATGGTCCCCATTGTTTACAAAATGGGAAATACTTCACATCTCAACCTATTCGGACCACTGCGGGTTGCCTACATCCATGGCGCAAACATACCGTCGAAAAATAGGTAGATCACTTTGCCTTTTTCTTTATGAAAGACTCATGCCGGCCGAAGTTCTTGTGCGCGTGTGTGTGTGTGCCTTTGTGCCCAGGACAAGTCAATGTTATTGTGCAGAACACTCCGAAAAGGTAAACATAATTCAAGCAACGTATAATTCTGTTATTCAATAGAAAGTATAATTTTTATTCATAGAAGATGCTTTGGTACGAGACTCTTTACTCTACAGGGACACGCACATTTACTTTGCAGGGACAAGTACATAAGTCTGTGCACGATTGGTTCGCTTTAAAGCAGCTGCAGTTTTCCACGCATACTACCTTACAATGACATTTTACGACAATGTCTTTACAGGCAACCTCAGCCGTTGGTTTCGTGCGGTACGCGGGCTTCCACCCGTCTTTTCCGCGCAAAATGCCCCAGTCGGGTGGCGAGGGAAGAACTTGCTGCTTAACAGTGAGCTGACTCCAAACTTGTGCTTAATGAGAAGCCCTCAAAAAATGCAGCACAGACGCATCCTCAGTAGGGGGAATAGTTTTCATTGAGCGACTGCAACTGCCACCAATAAGTGACCGACGGCATTCGGTTAGTGATGCAAATTGTCAACTGAAGAGAAAAAGGAAACAAATACGGTTATAGAAATATGGGGGGAATATGTGGAAAACTGCAGCTGCTTTAAAGCGAACCAAACGTGCACAGACTTATGTACTTGTCCCTGCAAAGTAAATGTGCGTGTCCCTGTAAAGAGTCTCGTACCAAAGCATCTTCTATAAATAAAAA
>NW_026267219.1:242495-256042 GCF_000697945.3 Frankliniella occidentalis | reverse complement strand
TTGGTTTACATTTAAAATGATTATACGTGTACTTAATCGTAAGTTTTTAAACGCAGCACAATTTTCTTGTCTAGGAAAACTGGCGATTGACAATAACGTTTTGTTCCTTTTAAAAATTTGCATTTGTAACGTTACTACTTCAGTTTTACTTAATTAAGTTGTATTTTACTCTACGATGTGAAGTTTGTAACTTTGCGACGACGATTAACACTCTTATCCTGTTACTGATTTTTTTTCATCCTTTGTCAGTGTTCCTGCTGCATGAAAACCTTTATAAGCCACTTATAAATAAATCAGTATAGTTCTGAGAGTGAACGTGGAAAATTTTCTCGCAACCGGTGTAAAAAAAAATTTTCAGTGTCGCCTGTGCTCTTTCCTTGCCCCTCGTCCTTCCTCCCAGGGCGGAGCTGGCGAGACGGCGGGCAAGGACGGACACACGTAATCCGCAAAGTATATCTGGGCCAGAAACTAGTTGGGCAGGGATCAGTTGGATTGAACACATTGTGCTGACCGAGCCAACGTTGCCGGAGTGAACGCTGCGCCCCGCGGGAAAGATCTGGGCAGTCCAGTATACCTCGCGACCGATTCGGAGCACCGTTTAGAAGTGAGATGTAAGAAACGTAATAGAGTTGATGTCGTAGAATGGTGGGTCGAAAACGTTGTACTTGGTATGGAAATAGTTCACGAAAGGTTGAATAACTTTGTCTCTTGTTTCTTGTTATTGAAGAAGTGGACTTGCTGACTTTTTATTACCATTGCCATGCCCCATCCTGGAGTTTTACAGCCGCCCTTCATGACCTCTACGGACAGACTCATGGACCGACAGTCGCCTTTACTGACGGGCTGACAGCGAGGGTCGGTGATCCACCAGGTTCAGTTTCCATCCTCTGACGGAAACTTTTACTTTGTTTTAGGTTTGTTGTTTTCATCGGTTGGGCTAGGAAGAGTGCAGTGGGACGCAAAGTGCACTGTAGAAGCTGTCAAACGCTTCCAGCAGTGTAGTAGACACGAGATATTTCAGTGCCTTGTCGTGGGTAAGTAACAATGTACAGCGTCTGTGTGTGCAGTGGGGAGGAGGAGCAGGTTGTGAAGGATGGCGGGTGGTGGTGCGGCTGCCGTGCGGGCCCCGCCCCCGGCCCCGCGTCCTCCGCCCGCTCTAAACTTCCTTGGGCCGGCAGCTTGCAAGTTAGCCTCCGGGCTTACAGGGGGGTTGTCCACCGGGCGCAGCGCGGCGTCCAGGGGCTTTTGTGGATCGGCCCCGCAGGCTTACGGCTGGCGGCGGCTCTTGGCCTTCGACGCCTGGCCCAGACCGATGTGACACGCGTTAGGGCAGAGGGGATGTCTGGGGGGGGGGGGAGGGGTCAGAGGTCGCAGAACCGAAACCCACACCCCAAGCTCTGCTCTTTGAGCCCAGCCCAACCCGGTGTGTGCCAACCAGGAAACTGGAGGAGTCAAGTCAACTGTTTAGTTGGGGTACACATCAAGACTCCAAATCGTAAATAAAGTAGTTTCTCGTCGAAGCAACTGATATGGCAGCACGCAGAAAAAAATGGCCCCAATAAGCAATATCAATTTTATAACTCACTCCCCTCAAGTGTTGGCAGAATAGCAGGGTACTCCTCAAGGGCTCTGCACCTACTTGTGAAAAGGGTGGGGGGAGAGCAATACGGATAACCTGATTACCGATCACTTAATCCGTAAGGGAGACGCAACGCACCGTGTTCAGCTCAGCAGTAGCGTGTGAAGGCAAGGCAGCCCGCCGTGACGAGGCTACTCCTGTTCACCACTTCAGAGGGCGACTGAAGCCACTGGCGCGTACTGAGGAGGCAGCAGAGAACCTTCCTGGAACCCCGCTCCCTCCCTTCGCTTGGTGTTGCTGACGTTACAGCGCCTTTATAGTGTGAGGTTAAAACGAATCGGTGGTGAAACGCAGTTTTGGGGGACGAGGTTTCCAACACGTCTTGCTTTCCCTCATCCTCAGCAGCGGTCTTTGTAGCCAACCCACATTCATTTTTTAAAAGTACTCACAACGACACTTTGAAAAATTTCATCGTAAATTTACAACATTTCTTGTAATTTGGAATTACAAAATATAATGTTGTAAATTTGCGGCGGACCAGTTTTGCTCCTCGATTAATTCCAAGTCGATAGAAAGTGATTGTAAATTTACAACTTCAAGTTGTAATTTATCGGACTCACATCATGGAAAATTTTCCTGTAAAGTTACGAGTATTTTTCACAGTGGAACGAGTAGAAAAGCTCCCGTAGCGCCTGCCATGTAGGCAACATCTTGCCTGCAGTACATGCGTGTATTGCGGTGTGGTCTACCCTGAGCCTCGCAGGCGTTGAGCCTCCACGTAATTTACAGCTCCGTGCGAATCTGAAAAAAAAAACGGACTTATTTTTTGGACGGTCCTCAGAGCGGGCTGCCTATACTATTTTTGCGCGCTTGTTCCTCGCCTTCCGAGGATGCAAGGTAGCTGACAGATGGAACTGTTCTATTATAAGTGTTTTATTAGCCGGTCTCTAGTTCAATGTGCTGAAACCCTACGCAGTGCGTGCAATTCTTACGGTGTGCTCTGGCAGCCCCCTGTCCTCTGGAGCGGGGGTGGGGCCTAACCAATAGTGTTAGGGACACGCAAAGGCGCGGGCCGTGATTGAGTCATGGGGGTGCGGTCCCCCGTGGGGTCGAAGGTGGCCGCAGAGAGGGGCGCCAAGAAGGGGAAGGGAAAGGGCAGCGGGACCTGCGGGTCCCTGCCGGGTCAGGGGGCGGCTATGATCGTGGCGGATACACATCTCGGCGTGTCCTGGCGGACGTGCTGACCGCCGCCAGGCTGCAGCGCCCGGCAGCGGCCGCCCGCATACCATTTGCACCCCAATAGCCTCGTCACGAAGTCGAACCGGCCCAGGGGGTGGAGGGGGGAGGGACGATGAGGCCCCCGTGTCAAACGCCCCATCAAGCCGGGCGAAGTCGCGTATTAAGATTTAGCATATCGTGCCCACGGCGCTGCAAAATTACTTAGTTTGTTGTGATTTTTACTTGCAGCAGCGGACGCTCACCCGTTTGCTCGCCCGCGCGTGGTAAAAGTTACAAGTCGGCGATTGGCAATCAGCCGTCGCTGTAGCCGAGATTTATTGCCGTTGTAATTTGGGCACCACACCCCGCCCGCCCCTCGCCGCACCCCACCACTGGCAAACAAGGAGAGCGTCACTTTGCATCCTCTAATGACGTGCCGATAATTTTATCCCGCTGCTGATTGATTGCCCGCCCCTCTCCCCCTATCCTCGTCCTCTATCAGGACAACACAGATAGGGCGCATCCGTAAATGATACCACACTTTATCTCTCCCCTCCCTTTGTCATGCCGTTCTCGAAAGTGTTAGAATTATAGCGTACACCCTTTTCTTTCTTGGACGGTAAAAACAATGTCTGACTTTTTGAGGAAAGGGGAAATTCCCCGTCAACGTATTGAGAAGTTCCCATTCTATGAGGGGAAGACCCCAATTTTTAGGAAATCTCGTCAAAAGTTTTGGGGATAATTTTCCTCGTTTTTTTTTTTGATGAAACATCCTCAAATTCTGAGGGTGTTTCTATTTTCTTAAACTATGAGAGTTCCTCAAAGTTTTCCCTTCAGTCATTGTTTTTACCGTGTGGGTTGAGTTGTCAGCAAAGCCGCAGTATTAATCTCTGCTGCTCCCGCTGGCGGGCGGCTGCGGCTCCTGAGATAGTCACTCCTTTTGTGCGCTAAATGAAATTATGATCGAGTCAGCGAAACTTGCGCGAGGCTGCGGAAGAGGGACCGCTCGCCTTAACCCAACTTACCTGAAGTCTCAAGTCGGGGCGTTCCATCACGGTACTGCCCCCCCCCCCCCCCGGGTCGTGTGAGAGACATGCTTTCTGAATGATCCCATAGAATAATTAGGAAAATATGTGTGTCATAATCACCACTGTTTGGGGGGTGCTAACGAATGTAATTTTCGAGGCTGCTAAATAAGGCTTTCCCTTTGAAAATGTACCAAAGTGCGCTGAGTATGCTAATTTTTGTACCTTTGGAGGTTTTAAGTGCCTTTTGTCGGAGGCACTAAAACAGTGTGAGTATTTAAAATGCGGTAAAGAACATTTGTTCTTCCAGTGCGTTTCGCTTGATAATTGATAATACACGGCGAGTATAATATGCTGGCAACTAACTCCCCTTCCACGCCGCTGCCTGGGCCTGCCGCGTCCATAGGCGGGGAGGCATTTCGAGAATGTCTTCTCTGAGCGCGCGCCGCACCGCCGCCCCGTCCCGTTTGTGGCGTCCGAGGCGTGGGCGGCGGCTGGGGGCGCAGCGTGGCGAGCTGAGGACATGAAACTACTCCTGGCACTGGTTTTATCGTCGCCTTGCCCCCCCCCCCTTCCCCTCATTGCAAAAGGGCCCCCCGTCAGTATAAAAGCGACGGCCAACGACGTGCGTTCGACAGCTATTCCGCGCCGCGCGCCACCCCGCTCGGGCCGTGCTTTATGGGCTCACAACATCCATGCGGCTCTCGGAATCAAGGACGCAGTGCACCCCTCCCCTGCTGCTGCGCATTTAGCACAATTTACTGGGTCTGCGTGTTTTTTGAGATACAATAAAGGTTTGAAAGTTTTAGCCCACCTGGCCACATGGCACTTAAAAATATACTTCTTTTAATTCAGAATAGTGTGCCATTTTGATTTTGCACCAAAACATCCTCTTACCTTGCGTACTTTAGGATCCTCGATTTTAATAGATTTTACCCCGTTCTTCCCTGGCCTTTCATCTGCACATTACTATTACTATATTCTTTTAACCGTTACATTTGAGAATTTTAGCACACTAACGACTAAAGCTCAGCCACGACGGGCTGCTGCACGTACTCCTACGTTTTACCAGACTATCACTTGGCACTAAGTACACCTAGAGTTTTTCTGTGAAATCCCCCCCAAAACTTTTAACAGTGTATTTTGCAAGATTTCTTGAAATTGCCAAAACTTTGAAGCCTCATAACGTATAAACCGTTTGAGCTACAGTCCTGCGCTTGGGCTCCTTTTGAAGTCCAACGAGTCCAACACTATTCCCAGGAATCGTTTGGATACCAGTTTGGGGCAGCATCATACAATCGTCGAAATGAGGATTTTTGACTCCGTGATTCTCAGGCCAAGGCCAAAATTCCTATGTATGGAATTCCACGGGATGTGCTCCCATGGGGAAATTCATCCCACGATATTTTCGGCCGCGTTTCTCATATGGTGTTCTTGGTCTACCCGTGGGTTCATCCCATGGTGAAAGAATGGGTTGTCACCGACAACGTTTTAAATGAGTCATTAGTGAGTCCCATGGTGTTGATTGCCTTACTTCCCATGGAAACATTTACTGGGGCGAACGAAGTGCAAAGCAAGCCTCATCGACTAATAAAAAGTTTGTCCTAGGGGTGTCAGAATCGAGGTGGAGCCAAATCTGTTGTCCATTTGAGCCTAGCTACAGCCGTTGTAATGATAGCAGGGAAAGGAATCATATTTTTACAAAATTAAAATGGCCCCACTAAAACACGTCTTAGATGCTACACTGTCAATTTCAGGTCAATACAATAAGAAATAAGGATATTATAGCGTATCTAGATCTTCATAGGAAGTGGGATTTCCCATTGAATTGGCCCTCCTATGGGAAGAGGGCAGAACGAGGGCAGAAGTCCCATGAAAATAGTATGGGACCAGTTACCCTATGAGGACACTGTTTTACCAAGGTGTCGGGAGGACTCATCATAAGAAATTCTAGAGCTCACATGGAGTCAAAGGGACTTTCTATTGGAAACCTTTCATTACCTATGAGACTTTGTCCATGGTGTCATGGTGTCCACAGGATCCAATTGGACGGTCATGAAAATTGTGGCCTGGGTTTGACCCCTCGCGCAAGAGCAGGTTAGTCGTTTCGACCGTTCTGCTACCGCCGTCAGAGTGGAAGCGTCCTTACGTGAAATGTGTCATTAGTGCCATGTGAACAACCACCTTTTAGCTCTGATATGACGAAAAGCGCGCTGACAGCGCCGAGGCGTCCAAAGGCCATTCTCAATAGAAACAGTGATAAAGCATCAGTTGAGGCATGGGGACGTGGTCGCCGATCAGTCGTAGCCGAACTTCGCCATGCGGGGGTTCGTTCTCGTTGCCCTCGTCCTGTGCCCCTGGGCTTGCGACGCCATTCCATTGGTCCCCGCGCCGCCCACCGACTCACAAGGTATGGCTGACCTGGTAGCATCCTTCTTGATGGGCACCACGGCTGCAGTGCGCGTCTACGGCAGGGCCCGTGGGCTGGGGGCATTCCTCAAGCAGCTGCCTGCAGAGTTACCCAGGACAGCAGCCTCTAAGTGGAATGGTGCTTTTGACAGTCGCCTCGACACTGAAGTTGGTGTTAACCGCCTCTTGGTAATAGCGGAAGACAGCAGAGCCCAGCTTATCGCCACAATAAACGCCGCTGCCCCGTCACCTTCCCGCGTCCTGCTCTGGACCTGGGCGGCTCGACCCGAAGATGGACTTGTGCTCGAATCATCCTGCCTGTGGATCCTCGATAGGCAGGTTGCCCAAGCTGTCTCCGTCCTCAACGGCCCTACCTTTCTGTTTACTGTCGCCGCCAAAGTTTTAAATGAGTCATTAGCGTTATCTCTTAACATGACTCAAATCGACCGATGGTCACCTAGAGCCCGGCGCTGGCAACACCGGGCGGCGCCATTCTTAAAATTTTGCTCAACATGGAGTCCCCACCAATCAGGCACAAATCTCGCAATCCGCCAAATCTACGCCGTTCTTCCACGCCAGTACTCAGCCTACCCTGAGTCCTACATCGACTTTGTGACGTCACTAATGAATTCTCTGAACCAGCCTGTTCACTTACATTGGCGATACGATGTCCATGGGTACAAAGATGTCCACGCGAGACTTTTAAACTGTACTTTAGATGCGGCAATCACGTACGACACCAGTGTGATGCGATTTGCGCCCGAAATTCGCTATGCCAGCCAATATCTGACCACCATGCAGGTTATAGTCCCTGCAGGATTACACCGCGTCAATCTCCTGCAGGCGGTGACGGCCGAGTTCTCCGCCGAGCTCTGGTGGGCGACGGTCGTCGCAGTGTCAGTTGTCACGATGGCCACAGTATTGGTCACGAGGGTGTTCGTAGGTCAGCCGTGGGCAACTGCCTTGACTGTCGCTCCGCTGTTGACTCTGGCACCGCTGTTGGGTCAACCCTCTCCTATCGGGACGACGCACCGGCCTCTGGCTGCCGTCTGGCTGCTGATGAGTGTCGTGATCGTGGCCGCCTACCAGGGCCTGCTCCTAAGGGAGCTGACCGCGCCACCGGGGGAGATCGACAGCCTAGAGCAGTTGGAGGACAGCGGGCTAGACATACGAATGAGTATGAACTTGTACATTGTTCGGCAGCAAATCCCGTCAGACCTATTACGATCGCGAATAACATATGTCTTGCCCGAAGACGTAGTCTCCACAGTGCGCACATTGGCAGAAAAGCGCAACTTTGCTTTAGTATTGCAGCGTGACACGAACATGGAGCTTATTTTGTCACCGTACTTGACAAGTATTCCGAAGAAACTCCATGCGTTCAATATCGGGTTCCCATTTATGGTCGTCCAGGTTTGGCTTACAGCCGGCTCGCCTTTGGAAGCACCTCTACAGAAGGCGTTGCGACTCTTCCAACAACATGGACTGCTCTTGCATATGTTCCGCTCTACATGCACAAAACTTGGAATCAATATCGGCGTGGACCTCGACGAGCAGCTTGTGCAGCCTCTCAGTCTACGCCAATTACGGCCTGCCTTTTTACTGCTTGCATGCGGCCTGGGCATATCCTCACTTGTCTTTGTCTCCGAGATTGTATATAACAAGTTTCGTAAGTGACGAAGGGGAATCTCTGCGATGCGAAGCTTCCTCTTTGGGATTTTGTAGCTCGAAAACTTTCTTCTGTCTTCCTTTCACATTAATATGTCTTCAGTGCGGCGTAATTAATTTCTGGAGGTTGGGAAAACCAGCAAAGCGTGACCACATTTTGATCGTGCTGCACTGAATTCGTTAAACTGTATGTTTGTCCGACGTACTTTCAGTTTCAAGTTATCGCCTAGACACCTGTAGCATATAGCATAAGGAGTATACAATATACCATATCGCGTACTACATAGATACACGCGCCGTGATCTGTCCGTTTAACGCCATGTAGCCGCGTGTTCTTCGATGAAGGAGGCAGGTTGAACAACCTATGTATTTCTGTACGCCCCGTTTGAATGTCAGGTACATCTGTGTGTTGTAGTGTTTGTTCTTGTATTTTTTCTAGATAGGGAGTATTTTCGTCTTTTCCTGGTACATGTTGCACTGTAAGTTTCTCACCAAGAACTGCTCTTATTTGAAACATACAAAGCATTTGGATCCGTTTTAACAAAAACAAATACGAAGGGTTCGGCTGGTGCTTTTTGTAATACGAAGAAAATTCGTTTGTAATGTGGTGATTCCAGATCCTTTGTAAGGAACCAAGAGTGTGTTGTTTTTCCAGGCTGTCAGAAAACCCCAAGATAGAGAAAAAATGATGTCTTACAAAGCCTTGCTCCCATCCGAGGTACAGCGTCCGAAACTCATGCTCTGTTTGAAGTTGGCGGCGTATTTTTTTTTACATTTTCACGTTTTTTTCAGACCCCTTTTGGTTTTTTTCGTATTTCGAAATTTCGAAATTTGTTGAGAAAAATTGTCGTTTTAAGGTTCAAACATAACCCGGGCATAATTCTAATTTAAAAAGAAAAAAATGACGTTTTTGCTCGCGTTTTTGTTAAAGTAGTGGTTTTTCAGATCTTTGTTAAATTTTTACAGCCTAAGTTAGGGTCACTCCCACTACTTTTGACGATTGTTCTTAAATGGACACGCCTTAAAGAAAATTTTCCATCCATTATAAGTGCAGTTTTGGAATTCCATCACCCCCTTTCCATTTTGGCAAAATGCACAATTTAAAACTTAAAATTGTCCATTTCGGGTACTTAGAGTAATCGGACGATCCCGGCATGATTTGGATTTCTCTCGTTGAGTTACACGATGGGTTACTTAAGTTGACGATTTTGAGCGATTTTTGAGCGATTTATAGCCGATTTCCTGTTTTTAGTCTTTTTCTATTGAGAAAAGTCCGAAAAACCGATAAACAGCGATATCTCCTGAGCTATTTGAGCTACAGGACTCCACCTGCGCTTAAAATGCTCCTTTTGGTTTGTTCTTAAACATACAAGAGAACGAAGGTAATCAAAAGGGGTCTGCGAAAACGTGAAAATGTAAGAAATACGCCGCTAGTTGGACTCGGTTGGGACTAAGTTTTGTTATAAAATAGGAAACAAGCATAGAGACAGTGGTTTAAGCATGTTTGATTTTTGAGGGAAAACCTCGTTCATGTCCTTTGTGCTGGTATTTTTGCATGATGAAAATTTTTGGATTTGCAACAAAGTTAAGTATAGAATTAAACATTAATCGCGAGTGTTTTTTCGGTGCAATTGCAATTCGATCTTCTTACCTCACTTTTCTTCCGCTGCTTTTCCTCGTGTTTTCCCAATCAACTTTTTTTTTTTTTTTATCGAGGTGTAGGGCAAAGCAGCAGCGCGGTTCTAAACTGCTTCTCGGGGTTGTGTAACAGCAGTGAAGCTGAGCAGCAGCGCGGTGACAATGGCGGAGGGGCTGACCATTATACCACCCGATATCACTGGCCGTCTCAGCGCCGCGCCTGATCATTATCTCTGGCAGTGACCGCCCCCCTCCTGGCCGCCCCCCGGTGCAGAGATGATGATTCCGATCCGTTGTGTTAAGTAGACAGCTGGCGTCAGCTGGCCTCGCTCAGACAGAAGGACCCGTTGAGTCTCACAGTCTATCCCTCCCGCGCGCCTCAGGCACCCCGACCACCCGACTTGTGTTTGACCGTGTGCGCGCGCGCATTGCTGTGTGGTTCTGTGTGCGTCTATTAGTTGCCGCTGACAGGGTCGTTCGGGGCACGCACTCACACACACACACACACACACACACACACACACACACTATATCTCTCTTACACACACACTCAAATACACTTTCACACACAAACTCACTCGGACCTCGAACATGCAATTGATACGCGTCCGTGGGTGGAGTGTGGTCGAGTGCAAATACAATCGACTACTATTCACATTCACCAGGCTGTACATTGCTCCCCGGCCCCTGGTAACGGTCCCGCCCCTGGCCGCACGTTGATTGTGACCAGCAGCCGTGTGGAATGGGCCCCCTCATGTTCGCTCGCCCGCCTGGCCGGCCCGGCGGGCGCCTGCGGGTCGGTGGGTAGGCCCGCCCGCCGCGCGCCCGAGTGCAGTGTGTTGCCTACGCGCCGGCGGCCTCTGGGCGCCGCATGGTCGGCCCCCGATGCACATGTAACTGAAATTGTCAATCAAACTGCTTGAAAACTGAGACTGGGCATCGCGGTCGCTTTCGAGAGACACGGAGACACCGCCTGAGACTATGGTCTACCAACTGATCTACCTGCCACCCTCGTCGCGCACCTGATCTGTTTGTGCGGCTTAGACACCAAGCAGTGCGCCGTGTTTGGCGAAGAATTTTTGCGGCACCCGAATTCTTCCGGCGCCCCACAACTCGACTTGTTGCCGAGCGCGGCCGAGGAGTGCGCAGCGACATCTGTCGAGGGTTGTGGTCGCCGCTGCTGCCACTACTCCTCGCTCGCCCCGCGGCCTGCCCGCCGGTACCCCGCGCGCGCCGCCCACCCCGTCAGGAAGTAGTGCTGATACCGGGGCGGGCCGAGGCCGGGCACGACGCAGAGAGAGCCCCGGCCCGCAGACGGTCTCCAGGCCGCCGACGACCAGGGCCGTGACTTATCCAGGACGACGACGAGCAGCCGCCGCAGGATGTCACCGTGGACGCGGGCCCCGTGCCTGCTGGCGCTGATCGCCGCTCTCTGTTGCCTGCAGTGCCTGCCCGCCCAGCTGTTTGGGGGCGGTGACAGGGGTTAGTAGAGGCCACGAGACCTTGACGCCACAGAAGTGTCACTTCAGATAGTTGTTAAGCATACCTTATACTGAATAACTCAATCGGGGTTGGCTCACTGTAAATATGGGGTGTCCTGTCAAGCAGCAACGCGACTAACGTCACCCGATCCAATAATTAGGGTAAATTACTCTGTAAATGGAACAGTTGAACAGCCTTACTGTTGCAGCAGTGGAGCCTCGATCAGAGCGAAATGCCCCACACTCCCAAAACACTGAGTTCTTGGACCAAGTACTCTACTTGACCGTTGGTCAAGTGATTCAAGTGATATGTACTTGAAAAATCAATGATCAAATGCAAAATGTACTTGGTACAATGTAATTGATCAATGAACTCAGTTTTCTGGGTGCACTGTTGCAAGGGCAGAACTCGCCTGCGCTTGTACTTGTAACAGTCGGGCATTTCGTTCTAATCTTGCTTTTGAAATAACGATTATGTGACAATCGAAGCACTTACAGTGCATGCCAAAACGACACACGCAAAAGTGTGTGTGACAGCCTGGTCTCACACTCCTTTTCTGTCGAAAAAGTAATTTTGATTTTACTAGAAGTCACACCGTCACACCAAAAACCGGAGAACATTTTTCGACGCCACCCAGGCGTCGCCCCCATGCATGAAAGTCCGTTCTACGACGGTCGCCCAGAGAATGTCCGATCTACAAGCGTCGTTTGGAGAATGTTCGATCTGCATTAGCCCGGCTGGAGAACATCCGAAGCAACATTTTTGACTGTTTTGAGATATTGATGCCATTTTACGTATCTCGCTAAGTTACATAAAATGGCACCAATATCTCAAAGCAGTCAAAAATGTTGCTTCGGATGTTCTCCAGCCGGGCTAATGCAGATCAAACATTCTCCAAACGACGCTTGTAGATCAGACATTCTCTGGGCGACCGTCGTAGAACGGACTTTCTTGCATGGGGGCGACGCAGGGTACGGACAGCTCCTTGAAAATGACTGAAAAACCAAGCCTAGTGAACATTACTGCTTAAGGGGGTTTTCTATGGTTTAAGTCAGACCAAAAACAAAATTTGAAACATTTAAATTCCCATTAATGAAGATGTTTGGAAACTCAAGTGGCGTTGAAATTCGGCTTTCCCTTTTCCAGTGAGACTCCTCTGTGAATGACATGGTCGTCGCACACTTTTCGATGCATGGCATAATGGCCACGCATTGCCTTTGTGTGATATTTTGGCACGTACATTTAAGTAGTGTTCGAATGTCACAAACCTCTATTTGTGGAGTGTACTTGTGGGACTGTACTTTGCTACAGTTGCATTCGCTGAGAAAGTCAGTCACCTGCTGGTCACTTTGTTTTCAATGCCCTTCTCATTTCAGTGATATCTCGTATGCATAATTCAATTCATTAATTCCTAGGTCAAGTGACTACGGATAGGATATGAGAGCAGGCGCAGATTAAGAGGCAAACCCCCTTCCCCCGCTTTCGTCTATGTATTCGTCTAGGCTTCTTTTCGTGGGATAATTTTAAGTTTGGTAGAATCTACGAATACTTTTACACTTCTTCTCCCACTATTTTGATAGTCTTTTCAGGGCCAAATTTTTGGTTCGCAAATATGGGGCCGACCCAAGGAGCAAAATCGCACCGGATGGCGTGCGTGCCTGGTGGGACCCGATAGCAGAGGCAGAGCCGCGCTTCCCCCGCGTGTGGGTGAAATCGCGCTCCCGAAAGCGCGTCGCTACATGGCAGAGATAACGCGCAGCTGCAAACAGCTGGACACTGACTGTAGTTCAGCGTTTATATTTAGCTTTATATAGCGGTAGCAGTTGCTTTCAGTCTGAAATGCGAATATTGATGTCCGACCGCAGGAATGATGGGCAAGAAGGACGGTGGCAAGACGAGCCAGGATATCAAGAAGACCACCAGTGACTCGAGCACGGAGGCACCAAAACTGGTGGTTGCCAAACCAAACGAGGTGCGTCTGCTGTAGTTTACAATTTCACCTTTTCATCAGTGTACTATTCTAATCGCCGAGAAAACTAATCACAAATAAATGGGAATGTGTGTTTGTCTCAGGCCGAGGACAAGCCCTACCAGGTGTGCAAGAGCATCGGGGACTTCCCCGGCCACTGCCGCCACATCCGGTACTGCCTCATCAACGAGTTCCGCACCAACTACACCCTGGTCTCGTACTACAACTGCCCCATCGAGGACAAGTACGTCGGCGTGTGCTGCCCGGACGACCGGGACACACGGCCCAAGACTGTGGCCGTCAAGCCGCTCAAGTCTGACGAGGAGTCTGAGGCCGAGGAGGCCCGCATCCTGGCCAGCAATACGAACCGCGTGGACCCCATCAAGAGACCGTCGCCGCTCGGGCCGGCCGGCAAGAACAGGGGTAAGCACGAACGCCGCAGTGGCTGGCCTGAGACTTACTTTTTTGGGGGTTCCCGTACAGAAAAATTCGGCCTCAGCATGGGTCTAGAATGGCTCCGTCGTAGCCATTCTCAACACATCGCGGAGGATCGCTGTGA
>NW_026267219.1:237340-241075 GCF_000697945.3 Frankliniella occidentalis | reverse complement strand
GAGCCATCCTGAGGCTACTTTTTTCTGTACGGGTTGCACACGAATTTCGTTAATATCAGGAAGGGTACTTATTCACGGAACGGTATTTGATGTTTGTCTTAGAGACCAATGTAAATTTATCCCCGCAGATAAAAAAAATTTCAAGTGGGGTAACTTCATATGGCATATTTTTTTTTAAAAACAAGCGTGAAAAATGTGCGCCACCTTCTCTGCCAGGCTGCGGCGTGGCGGCCATCGAGGGCGCAGAGGCCCCGAAGGGCAACGGCGGCGTGTCTGACCCCGGCGAGTACCCCTGGATGGCGGCCATCGTCAACGCCAAGGACGACGAGCAGTTCTGCGGTGGCGTGGTCCTGGACCAGTCGCACGTCCTTACGGCGGCGCACTGCCTCATCAGGTACCGCGGCGCTACTCCGGGCGCTCCGGGACCAGGCGCGGGATATCGCTAGGCTCATGCCTCTCTCTGTCCCGACTGGTGTGCTTTTCTTTTCCCCTCCCCACCCATCCCGGTAAAATGACTACACTTTATCTTGTGTATAATGTAATTGTTTCAAGCTACTTGCACGTAACAAAGTCATAAGTTATTCCTACTCACATTCAAATGGAACTAGCACTTCTGTAATTCGTCGTATAAATATTTTAAAAAAATGATTGAATAATTGACTGACTAGATGAGATGCTGTGATATGGTAAATGAGTTTTCATAATGGATGGTTCTTTCGATGGCGCGGTAGATTGGTCTTGTCTTCCTTGATACCAATAGCAATTACTTGTCGGTAAAACGAGTTAGCGTCGCTCCTTCTTTCAGCGATGTATGTATTCCCAAACTAACCCGCTTCTGTTGAATTTTTCTAGCAAGTGCGACCGCGTGTGGTAGTTGTCTTGATGATCCTTACACTCTTCCTTGTATCGGTGTAAAATTTCAGGAAGCGACAAGCGGACATTGCAGTGGTGCTTGGGGAATACGATCTGACCAAACCTGATGAGACACGCTCGCAAAAGTTCAAGGTCTGTCATCATCCTTCAAATTTGCATTTCCGTCCCGCCCTTCTGCAAGCCGCCGTCGCGCGAATCGCGCGCTCATCAATATTACAAAGTCGAGCTGGGACACTCCACCGCGAGGCACTTATAAGAAGGGCGTGGGAATAGCGATCATCGATCATGCACGGCTTTTGAATGCCATTAATGAATTCGCGAAGTTGGCTAAAATATATGCACTTTAATCTCGACGGTCGGAGTTTTGTGGCGGGGAATGAAGGTTTTCTATCTGGAAATGGTCGGCTGCAGGTTGTGAGCATCCGACGTCACGAGCGCTTCGACATGCACACTTACGAGAACGACATCGCCATCTTCACGCTGGACCGGCCCGCCGTGTTCAACACGTACGTGTGGCCCGTCTGCCTACCCGAGCCCAGCGATATGAAGAATATGGTCAACAAGACGGCGGTCGTCACAGGTAATAAGGCGGCAGCTTCCGGTGTCCTTCCGCATCCGGTCCGACTGACACTCGCGTCGTTTCCAGGCTGGGGTACCATGTCGTACGGCGGCCCCGCAGCCACGGTCCTCATGGAGGTCGGCATCCCTCTTTGGAGCAACTCCGAGTGCCAGAAGCGGTACTCGCAGCCCATCCTTAAGACGGCGGTCTGTGCCGGCGGCTACGAGGGTGGCAAGGACTCGTGCCAGGTTGGTGCAAAACGGTGTAAAACTGACGAGATGGTGCTGCTTTAAAGGATATCTCAACTTAAATATTTTATTTGTCTTTTTGCTTTAGGGAGACTCAGGCGGTCCTCTGATGATCCAGAGGCAGGATGGCCGCTGGGCCAACATTGGTGTGGTGTCGTATGGCATCAAGTGTGGAGCGCCCATGCAGCCGGGGGTCTACACCAAGGTGACGGAGTACCTCGACTGGATCCAGAAGAACGTGTAGAATCACGCACTCCAGTTTTGTTTTTGGAAATCTGTTCGTAAATGATGTTTGAAATTGTGGAAATGCACCGAGTGACAATTCTGTTTGAACTTCATTTTATTCACATTCCATATCTTTAACTCACAAACCAGACCAATTCTTTATTTATCTATATTATATCACGTATATCTAGTGTATCACAGAATCTTAGCAGGTTTACAAAAACGTATATTTCTTACGACAGGGGAGATATGGCAGACACACAATTTTATGGACACAATTATGTTTCACCTACAGGGGAATTCCAAATGATCTGAATTGTTCTTTCATTATTTTACAAAAATCATTGTTCTTTTTATCAGTCACACAATGGTACATTTTAAACTGTGATAAATTTTTACAATAATCAGCAGTATTTTTAAGTGTTTCAAGTACTATAAAAATAAGTGTAATCTACAAATATTAAAAATAGGTGCAAAAAAATTCAAACTTGGAATGGGAGCGTACCAAGTCGATAGCTGCGTGTCAAGTCACTCGGTTGATCAGGTGAGCTAATTCTAAGTAGAGTACACATTTCCTGGAAACACAGCAATATTTTAATTTAGAACTTAGACATCTTTTTAAAAGTCGCATTTTTCTCTTTGCTATGACAGGAGGATTACCTGCCAGTTGGCTTGCAAATGTCTTTGTGGTTTGCGGAGACGCTATAAAATTCTCCCACTCCTGGATCTAGAAAATAGAAAGAACAATTGTATTTGTTCCCACATAAGAAGGATAACCAAGTTTTCATAAATTTACCTGCTGATTCTTCGTCAACTACTCTGACATAAGTGAAGTATAAAGGGGTCTCCTGTGATTCAACTAGTGAGACCACTTCGGCGTGGAGGTGATCATTCTCATAAAGCGACAAGAATCTTCTGTGAAGGTCCCTCACCTCAGGGCAATCTTCATAAAAACAGATGGCATGATACCACAATTTAAGAATGGGGGCAATGTTACACTCAACAAAGAAATTGGATCTGAATATTAACCTTTTTTAACTTCTGTGATTTCCACAGATTGTCCCAGCAACCAAGGAATGTTAATCCTGGCAAGCTTTGATCCATGATGAGGAACGCTGTAGAATAGAATCCCTTGCGTATTCTTCACTAATTCACTGCAATTCTCACTTGCTGAATTTGAAGAGGAAAACAAAGGAAACATTCATATCTTATGCCAATCAATCAATCAATATAAATCGATCAATGTATGTCTTTATGCGTCAGAAATAATTACCATCGACTAATATCTGTTTGACGAAAAGGCCTCCTTTGGAGTGCGCAGCCCACACGATGGGCCTGCACCCGACGCCCTGCTCTAGGAGCTTCTTGGTCATCTCTTGGCTGCGACTTTGCATGGTCCGCCTGTGTGTACAAAGGCAGTGCATCATTAATCCCGTCTTGTGATGAAGTATCGCGTTAATGTTTGAGAGGGACGCCTCTCCCTCCCTTGTCCCCCGGGGGAGGGAAGGGGGAGGGGGTCGATGACGTCGTAGACATGCGTGACGGAGGTCGAGCGAGGCCCTGAGCGCCCGTGACGTGCAACCATTCGGCCACAGTTTGAGCCGGTTTGAGTGCAAATTCAAGACGGACTCCTGATCATGACTCCTGAGCAGAGCACCGACTTTAAGTCGCTCTTCCTCCAGCAGCCCCACGAGCAACCACAGCGGCCCCCATCAGCGGCAAGGCCAGCCGTCGGCCACAATCAGCGCAGTGAGGGGGTCCACTTGCTCACAGTCACACTGGGTGAGTGTTGGAGTGTGTGCTGTGTGTGACAGGGGAGGGGGACCCCCC
>NW_026267219.1:232034-232441 GCF_000697945.3 Frankliniella occidentalis | reverse complement strand
CGTTCTCTGATCAGCGCGACGAGTTGTAGCTCTTAGCTTACCCTGAATATAAAAGTTAAGGAGTCGCTCATTTACGGTTATATTCAGGGAACTCCCGGACTCACGACGAGGCCGTGGCTGCAAGACGAGTCCCGCCCCGCCCACCCACTCGTGAAAACTTGAACAGTTTTATTTGTTCAAGTTGTAGTCTTTCTAAGACTTGGACTCGGGCATCACTCTCCTGGAGGCGATCTTCTGCCTGATGTTCCCGTCGCGAAGATGGTGACGGAGGCGGCGGCACAAACGTCCACGCCGGAAGACCGCGACGGCAACATCAGGCAGAAGATCGCCTCCAGGAGAGTGATGCCCGAGTCCAAGTCTAAGAAAGACTACAACTTGAACAAATAAAACTGTTCAAGGGTCCACGG